>NC_053127.1:147500-215000 GCF_010015445.1 Perca fluviatilis
TCATTTAGAGTCTCTTTGTGGTAGTTTTGGGTCTCTGTGGTCATTTAGCATCTCTTTGTGGTAGTTTTGGTCTCTGTGTTCATTTAGAGTCTCTTTGTGGTAGTTGTGGTCTCTGTGGTCAATTAGAGTCTCTTTGTGGTAGTTGTGGTCTCTGTGTTCATTTAGAGTCTCTTTGTGGTAGTTGTGGTCTCTGTGGTCATTTAGAGTCTCTTTGTGGTAGTTGTGGTCTCTGTGTTCATTTAGAGTCTCTTTATGGTAGTTTTGGTCTCTGTGGTCATTTACAGTAGAGTCTCTTTGTGGTAGTTGTGGTCTCTGTGTTCATTTAGAGTCTCTTTGTGGTAGTTGTGGTCTCTGTGGTCATTTAGAGTCTCTTTGTGGTAGTTGTGGTCTCTGTGGTCATTTAGAGTCTATTTCTGGTAGTTTGGGGTCTCTGTGGTCATTTAGAGTCTCTTTGTGGTAGTTGTGGTCTCTGTGGTCATTTAGAGTCTATTTGTGGTAGTTGTGGTCTCTGTGGTCATTTAGAGTCTCTTTGTGGTAGTTTTGGTCTCTGTGGTCATTTAGAGCAGGGGTCACCAACGCGGTGCCCGCGGCACCAGGTAGCCGCCAAGGACCACATGAGGAGCCCCTCGGGCCTGTTCTAAAAATGAAAATTGAATATTGATATTATCTGTTTCCCACCTTGTTAATCATTGTTGATAATTATTGTGAGAAATCATTAACATGATCAGTGTCTTCACATAGATGAGTATCATTAATCATTAATAATCATATATGACTAAAGGCAAACTGAGCACATTTGTTATTTCAGAAGAGTGTATCAAACTGGTAGCCCTCATTAATGACTCAATACCCATGAAGTAGCTCTCAGTTTTCAAAAGGTTGGTGACCCCTGATTTAGAGTCTCTTTGTGGTAGTTGTGGTCTCTGTGTTCATTTAGAGTCTCTTTATGGTAGTTTTGGTGTCTGTGGTCATTTAGAGTCTCTTTGTGGTAGTTGTGGTCTCTGTGTTCATTTAGAGTCTCTTTGTGGTAGTTGTGGTCTCTGTGGTCATTTAGAGTCTCTTTGTGGTAGTTGTGGTCTCTGTGTTCATTTAGAGTCTCTTTCTGGTAGTTTGGGGTCTCTGTGCTCATTTAGACTCTCTTTCTGGTAGTTTTGGGTCTCTGTGTTCATTTAGAGTCTCTTTGTGGTAGTTTTGGTCTCTGTGTTCATTTAGAGTCTCGTTATGGTAGTTGTGGTCTCTGTGGTCATTTAGAGTCTCTTTGTGGTAGTTTTGGTCTCTGTGTTCATTTAGAGTCTCTTTGTGGTAGTTTTGGTCTCTGTGGTCATTTAGAGTCTCTTTGTGGTAGTTTGGGGTCTCTGTGGTCATTTAGAGTCTCTTTGTGGTAGTTGTGGTCTCTGTGGTCATTTAGAGTCTATTTGTGGTAGTTGTGGTCTCTGTGGTCATTTAGAGTCTCTTTGTGGTAGTTTTGGTCTCTGTGGTCATTTAGAGTCTCTTTGTGGTAGTTTTGGGTCTCTTTTTCACATCATTTTGGACAGTTATTATCTCCATATCTGGGTCTAAAAACTTAAGCAGACAATACATAAATAACACTCAAAAAGCTTAAAGACAAAACTTAAAGATGAAGTCTGACTACTGGCTATATTAGCCATACGCACATCCCCTCCCCCCCTCCCTCCCCCAGCCTGGACTGAGGTCTGACTAATATTTGAACAATGGCTGTAACCCTGTTACTTCAAACCTCTAATATTGACTGTTAATTTGTGTCTATCCTACTGTCTACTTTATTCCCTTATAACGCCCATATTTAATGCTGTCTTTTTGAAACTGTATCCTTGCACTGCTATAGTTTTTATACGACTATGTTTACATTATTCTCTTATATTGTCCATATTATTCATGTGGATTTGTTATTTTATCATCCAGTTTATGATGTATGTGTATGTTGTGTGTGATGTCTTTAAGCTACTGGGACCTTGCATTTCCCCTTGAGGATCATAAAATATCTATCTATCTATCTATCTATCTATCTATCTATCTATCTATCTATCTATCTATCTATCTATCTATCTGTCTGTCTGTCTGTCTGTCTGTCTGTCTGTCTGTCTATCTATCTATCTATCTATCTATCTCTCTCTCTCTCTCTCTCTATCTAGAGTCATTAGATCTGAGGAAAGTCTTTTAGTTCCCTTCCTTCAGTTCCTAACCCTGATAATGACGGAGGAACGCTGGGCTCTGTCCAGTTTCTCTTGTTGAATAGATTATGGAGAGTTATTTCCTCTGACGCAGAACATACATGGTATTGGCTGCAGTCTCTGCATGTCTCTCTCAGCGTCACTAAACAAACTGATCCAAGGGACTTATTGATCTGTTGTATGTATTGATCTGTTGCTGTTATTGATCTCATCAGTATAATGGTGGCTGTTGCTTTAAGCAGGAACTTAATCCTCTTTCCTTTCTGTTTTTAAACGC
Organism: Perca fluviatilis; assembly: GCF_010015445.1. Taxonomy (NCBI): domain Eukaryota; kingdom Metazoa; phylum Chordata; class Actinopteri; order Perciformes; family Percidae; genus Perca; species Perca fluviatilis. The sequence goes on from NC_053127.1 coordinate 149,970, forward strand.
CTCTCATCTTTCCTGAACATCTGGCTTTAATCAGCCGCTGGAAGAAGTGAAGAAAAACTGTAATAATCTTTTACAGTGTAAACGTTTTACAGTGTTTGGTTCCAGGCTCTGAGGGTCTGACTTCAACTCGACTTCTTCACAATAAAATCATTTCAAATCATTTTATTTTATTTTGAATATGCCACCTTTTTGAAAACGTTTACATTTGGATTCCCATCTGGGGGTTAGCCCTATGTTCCCACAGCCCTATGTTCCCACAGCCCTATGTTCCCACAGCCCTATGTTCCCACAGCCCTATGTTCCCACAGCCCTATGGTCCCACAGCTCTATGTTCCCACAGCCCTATGTTCCCACAGCCCTATGTTCCCACAGCTCTATGTTCCCACAGCCCTATGGTCCCACAGCCCTATGGTCCCACAGCCCTATGGTCCCACAGCTCTATGTTCCCACAGCCCTATGGTCCCACAGCTCTATGTTCCCACAGCTCTATGTTTCCCACAGCTCTATGTTCCCACAGCCCAATGTTCCCACAGCCCTATGGTCCCACAGCCCAATGGTCCCACAGCTCTATGTTCCCACAGCCCTATGGTCCCACAGCCCTATGTTCCCACAGCTCTATGTTCCCACAGCTCTATGTTCCCACAGCCCAATGGTCCCACAGCCCTATGGTCCCACAGCCCAGTGTTCCCACAGCCCTATGGTCCCACAGCCCTATGGTCCCACAGCCCAGTGTTCCCACAGCCCTATGGTCCCACAGCCCTATGTTCCCACTATATTACATTACATTACATGTCATATAGCTGATGCTTTTATCATTTATTTTTACCAAAGTGACTTACAATTGCTATATATCAGAGATCACACACTAGGGGTTAAGTGTCCTGCTCAGGGACACACTGATGTATCGCATCTCCCACACCAAAGGCATGTGTCATATCCACAATGCCGTCACCACAGCCCTGTGGTTGTAAGTTGGGTGTAATTGGCTACCAAATTGGGAGAAAGGGGGATTACAATCTGATACAAATTTATGAAAAAGGAAATATGGGAACATAGGGCCTAATTTTGAAAAGAATCTTAAAAATGTGGGAACATAGGGCCTAATTTTCAGTGTAATACATAAAAGAGTCACCTACCAGCCCATCACAGTTGCTAACGGCGACAGCCGTGTCCTCCATGTCGGCCACCTCTCCGCTGTAGAAGCAGCCGGTGTCTGTGATTGGCTGCGAGCGTTTGCGCCCTGACTCCTCCCACCACTCCACGGAGGCAGCGGGGGCCACGAGGCGCGCGTTGGGACGCAGAATCAGCTGCAGCCGCCGTAAGCACCGTCGATTGTAGAACACGCAGGCCCCCACTCAAAAAAAAGGAGGGAGGACCGACAGTGGCGGGGCCTCCGGGGGGGGGCCCTCCGGGGGCGCCGGGGGGGGGGGGGGCTTTTTTTTTCTCGCGGGCGGGAAGGGGGCGGGAACGCCGCCCCCGGTGGGGGGGGTCTGATTGGACGAACGACAGCGAACTCTGACAGAACCTGATGGAGAGAATCTGAGATAGAAAAGATCAATTAGATCATTAGTTCATTAGCCTAGTTCATTAGTTCATTAGATCATTAGTTCATTAGCTCATTAGCTCATTAGCTCATTAGATCATTAGCTCATTAGATCATTAGTTCATTAGCTCATTAGTTCATTAGATCATTAGATCATTAGTTCATTAGCTCATTAGTTCATTAGATCATTAGATCATTAGATCATTAGTTCATTAGCTCATTAGATCATTAGCTCATTAGCTCATTAGATCATTAGCTCATTAGCTCATTAGCTCATTAGCTCATTAGATCATTAGATCATTAGCTCATTAGCTCATTAGCTCATTAGATCATTAGCTCATTAGATCATTAGTTCATTAGCTCATTAGTTCATTAGATCATTAGATCATTAGTTCATTAGCTCATTAGATCATTAGCTCATTAGCTCATTAGCTCATTAGATCATTAGTTCATTAGCTCATTAGTTCATTAGATCATTAGATCATTAGTTCATTAGTTAAAGGTCTCGGTTCAAATAGTCTCTTATAGACAGACCTTCCTCCACAGCGCTGTGGAAGAGGGTCTGTCTAGTCCACACAGCATTCCTGGATGGGAGAACAACGAGCTCTGGTTTATTGGCATTTATTTAAACCAATCACAATCATCGTGGGCGGGGCTAAGCTCCGGACAGAGCCACGGTTCCTCTGCTAAATAGTCTCAGGAGGGAACTTGTTTTGGTGGAACATGTGGACGTTCAAAGTAGTTTTAGTCGTGCAACGGAAAACTCAGATTGTCTAGCTAGCTGTTAGACAGACAGACAGACAGACAGACAGACAGACAGACAGACAGACAGTCTAGCTAGCTGTCAACATGACAACTTTAGTTTTTATCGTCTCTCTTGCATGACGAACGCTCCAGTGATATACAGTACAGGCCAAAAGTTTGGACACACCTTCTCATTCAACGTGTTTCCTTTTTATTTTCATGACTATTTACATTGTAGATTCTCACTGAAGTCATCAAAACTATGAATGAACATATATGGAATTATGTACTTAACAAAAAAGTGTGAAATAACTGAAAACATGTCTTATATTTTAGATTCTTCAAAGTAGCCACCCTTTGCTTTTTTATTAATAAGGGAACAACTTCCACTAATGAACCCTGACAAAGCACACCTGTGAAGGTAAAACCATTTCAGGTGACTACCTCATGAAGCTCATTGAGAGAACACCAAGGGTTTGCAGAGTTATCAAAAAAAGCAAAGGGTGGCTACTTTGAAGAATCTAAAATATAAGACATGTTTTCAGTTATTTCACACTTTTTTGTTAAGTACATAATTCCATATGTGTTCATTCATAGTTTTGATGCCTTCAGTGAGAATCTACAATGTAAATAGTCATGAAAATAAAAAGGAAACTCATTGAATGAGAAGGTGTGTCCAAACTTTTGGCCTGTACTGTAAGTTATGTTTTTGTATTTGTGCGTGTATCTGGCCATGAAACAGACTATCTATCTATGGCTGGTTTAAGAACTAAAAGCAGCAGAATGGAGTTTTCCTTCAGTTATTAAAGTTGTTATGAAGCCAGAGTGGTTTGAAGCAAAGTTTTCTTCTCGCTGGAACAGAACCTGGAGGTTCTGGTTTCACTTTAGGTCTCAGAGACGCAGCTCGCTAACCCTTAAATCACTGTGTGTGTGTGTGTGTGTGTGTGTGTGTATGTGTTCTTGTGTATGTGTGTGTGTGTGTGTGTGTGTGTGTATGTGTTCTTGTGTATGTGTGTGTGTGTGTGTGTGTGTGAGAGTCAGAACAAAGCAGTATATCTGTGGTAGTTTCACAGGAAAAAGGAGGCGGAGGTCAATGGTCACAGACACAACACACACCACACACACAACACACACACATCCACACACACACACACACACACACACACACACACACACACACACACACACACACACACACACACACACACACACACACACACACACACACACACACACACACACACACACACACACACACACACACACACACACACACTCAGTATGATGAAATGTGATCTGAATCCTCCGCATTCCTCAAACGCCAGACACGCATAAACACAAAGATTTATGGGAAAACGTGGAGAGGAAAATTCTGTGAGTCAGAAACAGAAACAGTTTCCATCTGCTGCAGCACACAGGACTCTCCTGACTCCTCTCAGTCCAGGACCAGGACCACAAGGAGACCCCTTCTCTCTCCTGACTCCTCACAGACTCAGACCAGGGCCACAGGGGGACCCCTTATCCCTCCTGACTCCTCTGAGACTCAGACCAGGACCACAGGGCGACCCCTTCTCTCTCCTGACTCCTCACAGACACAGACTAGGACCACGGGGACTCCTTCTCTCTCCTGACTCCTCACAAACTCAGACCAGGACCACAGGTTGACCCCTTCTCTCTCCTGACTCCTCACAGACTCAGACCAGGACCATGAGGAGACCCCTTCTCTCTCCTGTCTCCTCTCAGACTCAGACCAGGACCACAGGGAGACCCCTTCTCTCTCCTGACTCCTCACAGACTCAGACTAGGACCACAGGGTGACCCCTTCTCTCTCCTGACTCCTCCCAGACTCAGACCAGGACCACGGGGACTCCTTCTCTCTCCTGACTCCTCACAGACTCAGACCAGGACCACAGGGTGACCCCTTCTCTCTCCTGACTCCCCTCAGTCTCAGACCAGGACCACAGGGCGACCCCTTCTCCCTCCTGACTCCTTTGAGACTCAGACCAGGACCACAGGGCGACCCCTTCTCTCTCCTGACTCCTCTCACACAGACCAGGACCACAGGGAGACCCCTTCTCTCTCCTGACTCCTCACAGACTCAGACCAGGACCATGAGGAGACCCCTTCTTTCTCCTGACTCCTCCCACACTCAGAGACGTGCAGCAAAGAGACGCAGGGCAGATTCAAACCCGGGCCACTGCCAAGGACTCGGCCTACAGGGGGCGCATGCTCTACTGGGCACGCTAGAGGTGGAGTGTTCTGTTTTATCTGCTGTGGTTTCTCCAACATTTGAGACACAGATATGGAGTTAATAACGGTCCAAAATGATGAACAATATGCTTATTTTACTCATAGAAAAAAGTCACATTTTCTTGAGGAAGTACGCCTAACCCCCCCGCCAAATACGTGCACCTAAGTCTTCCCCAAACCGAGAGAAAACACTGGCGTTGGGACTAACTGTGTCACGCTAGGGGTTGGGACGGGGGTTAAATAATGCTCCAAAGTTAGGCTTTTATTTTGGCGGGAGAGAAACTGTCCAGAGTTCCTCTGTCTCTTCAGATATCTGAATGAAATGTCTCCAAACTCTCTGACTCCAGAGTCTGCACAGTCTAACTTTATGTGTTCATATTAAATATAAAAGTACATTACTGTAAACATTGATACTTTTATAATGCAGCAGGTTAGAGTCTGTTTCATATTCAAGATAAATTGGTTTTGCAGCTGAAATATCCCAAATAAACTCTGTATCTTGTACTACTGTAAGAACCGGTACTACTTACAGGTAACCAGAGGAAGTTATCACCCATTTAAAGGGCTTTGGTCTCATGTTTTGAAGTTTTTTAAGAGACATGACAGGTGCCCTGTTGGCCCTGTTGGACAGCAGAATATGGTCCTGAGGTCAGAGGGGGGTTAAGAGGGATACTTCAGAAGTCCCCCCAGGATTTTACCGCCTGTTTTCCAGATTGTTGCGCCCCAAAATGCATGATTTGTGGCAGCTTTTGTTAAAACCTGTGATAAAAGTTGCAATGTATTCTGTGTTTTATATGTTGTGATGAAAATTGTAAGAGACAGTGAAAACGTTTTAGTATACTACTTTAAAAATGTCTCTCAGGGGGGGTGCTGTGACTGGAGGAAGTCGAGGGAAACTCAGGTTATTACACAGTATATGTGATCTGATATTGATGAATAAAACCCAGAAGTGGATCTATTAATATCAGTCTCTTCACCACGGATGGAGAAGTAAGAAGTCCTTTAAAGTAACTTGTAATGTAAACATGAAGCTGATGAACTGATGTAGCTTTCCCAACGTGTAGACACAGATATGGTTATAATAATAGTTATAATAGTAATAATAAAAACATGTTCATAAACCTTTCACCAAACACGTGCACCAAAGTCTTCTACCAACTCAGCTCAGTTACTGCAGACTCAGATTATTAAAACTAAATATACTAATATCAACTATTATAGACTGAGTTACCTTTACAGGCTGCAACATTACGGAACACATCAATGCATCAATATTTAGAGTTTATTCATAAATAAATGATGCTGAAATGAGACATTCTGCACGAGTACTTTACTTTCAGTACTTTAAATATATTTTGATGCTGATACTTTCATACTTTAACTTGCAGTACAACTTTTGAATGCAGGACTTTTACCTGTAACCAGTCCCAAACCAGCGGTGATCCACAGAGAACACGCTGACAGTAGGAGTAGTAGTAGTACTCTAGTTGACAGTAAGAGTTGTAGTAGTACTCTAGTTGACAGTATGAGTTGCAGTAGTATTCTAGTTGACAGTATGAGTTGCAGTAGTATTCTAGTTGACAGTATGAGTTGCAGTAGTACTGTAGTTCTAGCAGTAGTACTGTAGTTTTAGCAGCAGTACTGTAGTTTTAGCAGCAGTAGTACTGTAGTTTTAGCAGCAGCAGTACTGTAGTTTTAGCAGCAGTAGTACTGTAGTTTTAGCAGCAGCAGTACTGTAGTTTTAGCAGTAGTACTGTAGTTTTAGCAGTAATAGTACTGTAGGTTAAGCAGCAGTAGTACTGTAGTTTTAGCAGCAGTAGGATTGTAGTTTTAGCAGCAGCAGTACTGTAGTTTTAGCAGTAGTACTGTAGTTTTAGCAGCAGCAGTACTGTAGTTTTAGCAGCAGTATTGTAGTTTTAGCAGTAGTACTGTAGTTTTAGCAGTAGTACTGTAGTTTTAGCAGTAGTGGGTCTCACCTGAGTTGTCAGTGATGTAAACGGAGGGTAAACAGTCCATCTGCAGCAGAAACACAAGAATCAATAATCCATAATGAACCTGGTCCATTCTGAGAGAGACAGACAGAGACGGAGAGACAGACGGAGAGACAGACTGAGGGACAGACTGAGAGACAGACTGAGAGACAGACTGCTGGACGGAGAGACAGACGGAGAGACAGACGGAGAGACAGACTGCTGGACGGAGAGACAGATTGAGAGACAGACTGCTGGACTGAGAGACAGACTGAGAGACAGACTGCTGGACTGAGAGACAGACTGAGAGACAGACTGCTGGACGGAGAGCTGCTGAGTGCAAACTGAACTCTGGAACAGACACTCCTCCACTACTGCTCATTATCTCCTCCCTCTCTCTGTCTGTGTGTGTGTGTGTTTCTCTGTGTGTGTGTTTGTGTGTGTGTGTCTCTCTCTCTGTCTGTCTGTCTATCCCTCTCTGCACTCCCACTCACAGCTCTCTTTTTGCAGAAGCAGCACTAACTGTTCTAACACACACACACACACACACACACACACACACACACACACACACACACACTGTTGTCCACTAGATGGAGACAAAGACCATGTATCTCCAGCAGCAGACCTAATCTGTGTCCATAACAACACTTCTGACATCACAGATCACATGACCATTCACACCCACTGGGCATGTGCGTCCCGGTGTAAACAGGAAACACATGGCCACAAATCTTTCTTACGTGTCTTGACTAGTTGTTTTGGCTTCTAAACTTTCTCCACTAAAGCCAGCTGTCCCGGCCTGTATAGGACCGTCTCCTCCCAGAGCTCTGTAGTCCCCTTTTCTCCTCTACATTAAACTGTAAAGAGGTTAAAGGGAACTGTCCTGGAGGCTGCCCCCCCCCTCCCTGACCAGTTAAAGGTAACTTTCCTGGAGGCTGACAGCCCCTCCTTGTCCAGTGAAAACCACGTGTCTCCAGATCTGTTGATTTGAACTAAGGACTTCAACAATATGAACCCCCCTCCCCAGCTGTTCCTCTGAGCTCAGCAGGAAGTCATCTTTCTCTGTTTGCATTTCTGAAGTCAGAAACCTGTCAACCTGTTCTCCATCATACAGGAGCTCTCTAACAGCTGCTGCCTCCAACCCCCCCACACACATAGAAACAGTAACCTGTTCTCCATCATACAGGAGCTCTCTAACAGCTGCTGCCTCATCCCCCCACACACATAGAAACAGTAACCTGTCAGAGACTAGCAGCTCACTCACAGGAACTCATTCTGGTTCTTCATGCTCCACAAGATGCTCTGGACTCAGAAAGTAACTTTAGCTCACCTGCCTTCTGGAACAACAACACACACTCTCTCAGCTGGACCTTTTGGACATTTTAGAAATCTTTAAACCTCCAAACTTCAACTTGGACTTGTTTTGCCCAGGGGTGTAGCCCAACATGCTGGGTCCTGTTGAAAGGCATTCTCTATGGCCCCTCCCCACATCCACAACTATTCATTCCAGCATCTTTTTGGCCCCTCCTCACATGAAGACCCTACTCAGTCCCCTCCCCCCCCAGTCTGACACCCCTGTATCTGCCACATACCTGAGGTCCATCGGCACCCTGTTGAACTGCAGGTCATAGTGTTAGGCTACTGGCTCCGCCCCTAATGAATATGCAAATATAATGCAAATGAGTACAGTCATAAGTATATTTATTATCTTTATTGACAACGTAGCACCACATATTAGAATCAGAAAGTCTAACTTATAACGCCATACAAACAGAACGTATGACTTCCTGTCTCCGTGCTGGTGTTGGGATATGTAGCCAGTCTGACTAATGGATAACTGAAATGTAGAGCAAACTGACCACATTTGCACGCTTTAAATAACTTTGGACAAACAATTAATAAAGTCTAAAAGTAAAGCTTTCTTAAAGCACACGTGTGCAGGTTATAGAGCTCGCTGTGTTGTTTCCTCGTCTGAGTAATTGACTCCATGTTGTTGTAACTGATGATCTCTGAGTTTAAATAAAGGTTGAATGAATGAATGAGGTTAGCAGTAAAGCTGTGTGGGAGTTTTCTGCAGACTCTATAAACTGGACTGTGATTACATTAAACTAACATATGAAGCTGTTAACATGTTTATATTGTTGTAAAGTCTGATGTTTAAGAAGCTGTCTGTCTTTCTCTGTTTAAAAGTTTAAACTGTCTCTGTAAAAACATAAATCTGTCCTGAAATGAAGAAGTAGTCCCTCTGAGGATGGATATGTGAGACGGTCTGTCTGAGACTGAGAGAGAGGAACTTACCTTGAAGGGGTTTCGGGCAGCAGAAGGACACACTGGAGATATCCCAGCATGCAACAGCAGCTCCACCTGCTGGAGGAAACTCTGACTTACAGTTAGTGATGTTAGAAATATTTAGATCCTTCACCTGAAGAAACATTTGCCAGGGTTAGAGGTTAATGCCAAAATAAGCAACATAGAATAACATTACACATTGTAGTTGTGACATTAGTAGCAATGGGATTCAATATTCAAGACTTTATTGAAAATCCCAGCATTGAGAAAGTTGATTCATGCCGCAAGGATGATCTACTGTGTATTGCATCGTACTACAACATTCGTGTTCAAAAATATGGTGTTAAGACAGAAATTGAAAAGAAGGTAATGGAAACACTAATTGAGTTGAAGGTCCTTGATGTCCCTATTAACATTGAGCATGCTAGTGCAGCGAGTTCTCCTGATGATTCTGTGTTGGGAGCATGTGCTTCCTCTGTGCTAGAAAAACAGGGAGAAACACTAGACGCAACTCCAAGAGAAACGGCTAAACCTAATCCTTCTCCAGTAACCATGCCTCGCTATGAGCCTTTTTCCCCAGAGGGCCTTGGATCCAGTATTGATGCTAAGCTAAAGGTTCGTCTGACTCACCTTCAGCTGGAAGCAAATGAGAAGGAGATGGTGCGTAAAGCAGACTACACCCTACAGGTACGCAAGTTAGAAATTGATGCTGACAAGGAAGTAAAGTTACGGCAGCTTGAGATAGAGGCCATGAAAATCACTTCTAGTCAGACTAAGTCCACGCTGTCTCACATTAGTTCACACCAGAAAGGTTTTGATGTCAGTAAGAATATCTCATTAGTACCAACATTTCGGGAGGCAGAGGTTGACTCGTACTTTAATGCATTTGAGAGGATTGCTACTGCATTAAACTGGCCTAGCGATATGTGGCCTATCCTACTTCAATGCAGGCTAGTGGGTAAAGCGCAAGAAGTTGTCTCGTCTCTTTCCTTAGAAGATAGTTTGGAATACAAGGTGCTTAAAGAGTCAATTTTGCGTGCTTATGAGCTTGTGCCAGAGGCTTACAGACAGAAGTTCAGAAACCATAGAAAATCTAGTGGTCAAACTTTTTTTGAGTTTGCTCGTGAAAAGGGGGTTCTCTTTGATAAATGGTCTACTTCCAATGAGGTGAAGAGTGATTTTGAGTCCCTCCGGCAGTTGATGCTCTTGGAAGATTTCAAGAACACTTTACCAGAGAAGCTGGTGGTGTTCTTGAACGAACAGAAAGTGACTTCTCTGTCTAAAGCAGCTGTCCTAGCTGATGAGTTTGTTTTAACTCACAAAAATGTGTTTGTGTCTTCCCGCCCAGACAGAGTTGCAGATTCACGTACCATGAAGCCTGACATTAGCCACCTTCCTCTTGAAAAGGACAAGGGACAGCGGTCGTCTCTCCATGGGGAACGTGAATGCTTTTATTGTCATAAGAAGGGTCACATTATTGCTGAGTGTCTTTCTCTGAAGCGTAAACAGCAGTTTGAGTCTGGCTTAACTCAACCAAAAGGCATGGGTCTGGTGAAGAGAGTGTCTTTCCCTGACCTTATCGGGTCACAAATTGAACCTGATCCCTGTTTCAAACCGTTTATTTCGGAAGGCTATGTTTCTCTAACTGGAGAATCTGAAGAGCAGCAGCCAATAACGATACTGAGAGACACAGGGGGCTCCCAGTCTATCATTCGAGAAGGCATCTTGTCTTTGTCCTCTAAATCATCATGCCAGTCAAGTGCAGTGGTGCAAGGCATTGGAATGAGTTTCGTACCTGCTCCTTTGCACAAAGTTTACATTCAGTCCCCTCTGGTCAATGGGTTTTTTAAAGTTGCTGTTCTCCCTTCCTGGCCTATTAAAGGTGTTGATTTCATTCTGAGCAATGATTTAGCTGGGGGCAAGGTTATGCCAGTTCCTGAAGTCCTAAACAGTCCTGATTTTGACACAGAGCCTGATGAAACACAAATGCTTCATGATGTATTTCCTGCTTGCGTGGTCACAAGGGCCCAGGTGAAAAACTATGGCATTGACCTGTCTGACTCTTTTCTGGTTGCCGAACAGGTCCCTGATACTGTGAATGGGACCGAAGATTCAGCCTGATGTCCAGCTCGCTGACGTACAGTCGCACCTTTTCAGTCCGGATGTTGTGCAGCCATTGGCCACCAGGACGGAATTCGTTGCAGCACAGCAAGGTGATAAAACCCTTTTAAAATGTCTTGTTCCAGAAGGATGCTTCCAAGACCAAAGTAGCCTATGTTCTTGAGGATGGCTTACTGATGCGTCGATGGACTAGTGATGTCTCGGAGGAGGGAGACTGGAGCTCAGCAAACCAAGTAGTTGTGCCCACGGCCTACCGTTCTCAGGTACTGTCCTTGGCTCATGACCACCCATGGTCAGGACACATGGGGGTCACTAAAACCTATGATAGAGTCCTTAGGCATTTCTTTTGGCCAGGACTGAAATCGGACGTTGTTCATCATTGTCGCATTTTGCCATGTGTGTCAAGTCACTGGGAAACCAAACCAGGTGATTCCCCCTGCTCCTCTCCATCCCATCCCAGTAATGGGTGAGCCATTTGAAAGAGTGATGCGTGGTTTGTGTGGGACCATTGCCCAAGACTAAATCTGGAAATCAGTTCTTACTAACTGTGATGTGTGCTTCTACTAGGTTTCCAGAAGCAATCCCACTACGGACAATAACTGCTCCTGTTGTTGTAAAAGCTCTGGTGAAGTTCTTCTCAATGTTTGGCCTGCCAAAAGTGGTTCAAACGGATCAAGGAACCAATTTTAAATCAAAGGCATTTGCCCGGGCACTTCAAACATTAGGTGTTAAACATGTAACCTCTAGTCCCTATCATCCTATTTGATAAAGCTTATAGTTAGGGGGTGAGGAGTTGCAGTGTTCACCTAACTGGCCCAACTGCTTCTCTTCATAATTGTTAGATTAATAATACATAACAAAGTAGAGGGAGGCAGGCCAGCAAGCCAAGATCCGGCAGGGGGAGAGTTCTAAGCCGAAAAGAGCTACCTCTCCTTATGACCTGTCTCTCTTAGTTACCTGTTATAGTTCGCAGCTGTTATAGTCCTAGACTGCCGGGGACTTCCTTCCTTCCTTTGACACACTGAGCTGCTCTCTCCTCTCCCTTTCTATTACTGTTTCTATTACTGTTACTATTACTATTACTATTTGTGTGCAGCCCGTCCCAGAAATGCTTGTTACTAATCCTAGCTTCTGGGGAGTTTACCTCCGGAGTCCTTATGCTTTTTTCCCCAAGCGTATTTCCTTGGAGAACGTTGGCACCAAAGACCCTGGTTGCAGCTGTCGCCGTGGTCCTGCTGCATTCCCTGCTGAGCTCAGCGATGCCCTGCATTGTCATGCTGCGTCCTGCTGAACCCTGCAGCTTCCCGCTACATCCAGTCACTGTTCCATTATTAATGTGACTACTATCCCCACTGTTCATCACACCCCCAACGCTCGTCAGACACCGCTACTACCAAGAGCCTGGGTCTGGCCGGAGGTTTCTTCCCAAGAGGGAGTTTTTCCTCGCATGCACTGTCACTGCTTGCTCTTGAGGGAATTACTGGAATTGTTGGAATTGTTGGGGCTTTTGTAAATTATAGAGTGTGGTCTAGACCTACTCTATCTGTAAAGCGTCTCGGATTACTTATGTTATGATTTGATACTATAAATAAAATTGAATTGAATTGAATTGAATCCTGAAAGTCAAGGAGCACCTAGAGATTTCATCAGACTATGAAATCAATGTTACGCAAGAACTGTAATGAGTCGCAGAAGGATTTGGACGACAGTGTGCCACTTGTGTTGTTTGCAGCCCGTGAAGTTGTACAGGAGTCTCTAGGATTCAGCCCTGCTGAACGTGTGTTCGGACACAAAGTGAGAGGTCCTTTGAAGGTATTTAAAGAGCTACTGGTCAGGCCCGGAAGAAAGTCAAAAGTATTCCAGAGTATGTTGCTAGGCTCCAGGCGATCGTCTGCAACATGCCTGTGCTTTGGCTAAAGATGCCCTGACTTCTTCCCAGCTCAAGATGAAGAAATACTATGACCGTAAAGCAGTTGTACACATGTTCCAGCCAGGCGACAAGGTTTTGATTCTCTTGCCTATACTCGGTTCTGCACTCTCTACCAAATTTTCTGGTCCTTATGTTGTAGAGAAGAAACTCAGTGATACCAACTACGTCATCCAGACTCCTGATCGCAGGCGCCGATCCCGAGTGTGTCATGTCAACATGATGAAACTGTACCACTCACGGGAGAGTCAAAGTGAGTCAACCGCAGTCCGGGGTGAGCATCAAGCTATATCTCCTATGGCTTCCATTTCAAAGGTGAGCCCTCCTGAAGATAATGATGGTTTGGTGATGCGTGGTGCTACACCACAAGGGGCAAGGCTGAGTAATACTGAAGTGCTGTCTGACTTGGGCCGCTACTTGTCTCATCTGCCTGGTGACCAAGGTAAAGATTTAAAGGACCTAATACATTGTTTCCCCTGTTTGTTTAATGACATCCCCTCTCAAACTTCTGTCATCGCTCATGATGTTGTTCTGACTAGCCCTAAGCCACTCAAGCAGCATGCATATCGGGTTAGTCCTGCCAAGAGGGAAGCCATGAAGAAGGAGGTTGACTATCTGGTGCAAAACGGATTTGCGGTGCCAAGTTCCAGTCCATGGAGCTCCCCTTGTCTTTTGGAGATGAAGTCAGATGGAAGTCCAAGGTTCTGCACTGATTTTTGCAAGGTGAATTCTGTCACTGTTCCAGATGCACATCCATTACCTCTTATTGAGGACTGTATCGATGAAATTGGTCCTGCTGCCTATGTCACAAAGCTTGATATGTTAAAGGGATACTGGCAAGTACCTTTAACCACTCGTGCTTCTGAAATTTCTGCTTTTGTGACCCCTGACAATTTTCTTCAATACACTGTTATGCCCTTTGGAATGTGTAACGCTCCTGCTACTTTCCAGAGACTGGTAAATACTGTATTGGGGGATGTTCCCAACTGCAGAGCGTATCTCGATGATATTGTTGTGTTCTCTGAGGACTGGACTAGTCATTTGAATACTTCTAGGGACGTTTTCAGACGTCTGTCATCTGCATCCCTAACCCTTAATCTTGCTAAATGTGATTTTGGGAAGGGTACTGTTCTCTATCTTTGCCAACAGGTTGGTCGGGGACAGGTGCGTCCTGCGGATGCAAAGGTTAAGGCCATTGCTGAGTTTCCCGTACCTACTACCAGGAAAGAGCTGCGGCGATTTCTGGGGATGGCTGGCTACTATCGTCGTTTCTGCAAAAACTTTTCCTCTGTAGCAGCCCCCCTGACAGATTTGACCAGTCCCTCGAGGCCCTCCGTTTGGTCAAGTGAGTGCCAATGTTCTTTTGAGAGCCTTAAAGGTATGCTGTGTTGCACTCCTGTTTTGTCTGCCCCAGACTTTTCCCTGCCCTTTAGTCTTGAAGTTGACGCAAGTGCAGTTGGAGCGGGGGCTGTTCTCCTGCAAGAGGACAATCATGGCATTGGCCATCCTGTGAGTTACTTTTCATGCAAGTTCAACAAACATCAACTCAACTATTCCACCATTGAAAAGGAAGCACTTGCATTGTTGTATGCGTTACAACATTTTGAAGTTTATCTTGGATCAAGCATTAAGCCCATTAAGGTCTTCACAGATCATAATCCTCTTGTGTTTCTCTCCAGGATGTACAATCACAACCAACGTCTTATGCGTTGGTCTCTGATAGTTCAAGACTACAACCTGGACATAAGCCATAGGAAGGGGTCTGAAAATATTCTTGCTGATGCTTTGTCACGTGCTATGTAGTATGTTTTGTTGATGTAGATCCAAGCCTTGTGTTAGGTGTGAATTTGTTAGCATTGCTTGGATTTATATGGGTGGGGGTGTTACATGTCAGACAAAGCACCTGTCGGCATGTGTCTCTCTTGTTGTTCCTTCTCTTGCTTACTCTGCTTTCTCTCCAGGTGATTGAGATGATTGCTTTCCACCTGTGTTTGGAGTGGACCAATCAGCATGCGAGGTGGAAGTCAATAAAAGGACTCCTGAGAAGCAGGAGCTCAGTCTTGCTCTGCATTGCTGGCTGGTTGCCAGTGTTCCTGTCCTTTATGCTGAGGCTGCTTTGTTATTAAACTTAAGAGTTTTGTGAGGTGGAGGTTGAGGACCGTAGGTAAGTTGGGGTACCCTGTACATTTTTGCACGTAGTTGATCATTGTATAGATACACCAGGCTTAGTGGTGTTGCCGGTAACGCGTCGTCTCTTAATCTTTTTGTAGAGAAGCAGGCTAGGTATTTGGTTTGATTTTGTTTTGCTTGTAGAGCTAGTGGTGAGTTAGGCCCTGTTTTGTTATATTGATTTCATTTGTTTGGCACAACCTCCAGGTCCCATCCTCCACCCTCCTGTTGTGAACTATTTCCATGTTTGGAATAAAGACCAAATGTTTCACTTTTACACGGACTCTTTCACATTTCATTGATTGTCATGTTACTGTCCCTGAATCCCTCAGAGGGGTCTGACATGTAACAGATACAAAAAGTGTTTTAAATGTATTTTACTGTTAGGAGATAAGGAAAGGAAAGGACAGCTACAGGAAACCGTTGGAGGTACGCCTTCAACAACACAACACAAGGGAGGTCTTTTGTTACACAACCTCACAGCTTGGGCTCAGTCTACCTCAGATGATAAAGACATTATGGCTGATAATCTAATTCCTTAAGGAGGATATCAATGGGATATTTACTACCAGAACCACACTGAGGAGCTCTATAGGCTATCATTTATTGCAGTTTAAGTCGTTTTTGCGATACAGGTACCTCAATATCAACATTTGGTACAAGGCACTGTAGCCCCACCAGCCCAAATCACCATGCCCACGCAGACCCACCCATGGACACATGCATTTACTAATTATATTTGTGTACCGATGGTAAAATAATATAAGCAGTACCTTCTGTAACATATTTTTTAACACCTAATGCAAGTAACTGGCAAAACTGGCTGTCTACGTTTTAAAGAGCACACTTTTATAACAAATTTACGTCCATGTTTCCCTCTGTTGACACTGCACACATTGTCTGTCTGGACCTGTCATGTTTTTTAACTCTCTAACTCTGCAATTTAAATATGTTTATATAGTTGTCTGTGATCATACTTCAGGGTTTTTCCTTGCTCAGAATTGGCCTTTGGGGGAACACATGAAGCAGGGGGGTGAGGGGGTCCTCCCCCAGTAAATTTTGAGGGTAAAAGACTTCAATTCCTGCATTCTGATACATTTTTAGGCACCAATTTATGGTAAAACGTCTATATTTATGGCAAGGAAATCACAACATTCTGGTGGAAGTTAACAATTATAATATAATGGAATATTATTATATTCAGTAGTCCAGTAAGGGGGCTTTCACATCTGGGACATGGGCCGGATACGACAACACGTGACCCCAAAGTCCAGTTGTTTAATTAGCATGAACAGGGCTTTATGGTCACTTTTCCCCCCAAGGAGCACGTTTTGCTCCCAAGTTGAAAAATGTAGGATTAATTTACAGATACTACTGCTTTAACTGATACATTGTACAATAACACAATCATGTTATGGATACAAAACATTGTGAAGTGTAATGTTTTCTGCATTCTATTGATCAAAAATGATCAGTGATGTTGAATATAGCCTACAGTTAAATGGACCACCACAGTTTATGCATACATGTGAACCGCGGATTAATTGAAGAGTTTAACCTACAAAGTAAAATTAAACACTACTGGGACACAGCAGGAAGACGGAGCCTACACTTTGCATCAGACGTTAAAACCAACTGTACCAAAACACCGAATTAGACTCCTATTTAACGCGACGAGACGTTTTTAACCGGTAATGTCTCAATTTAATACCGATGCCGTCAGACGGCGAAGCTCTGCGCCCGTCAGCAGCGGCTTCTCACTGCGCGTCCCCCAGAGCGGCATGATCACTGGGAGGGTCCGGTACAGCCGGTCCCCCCGAGCGGCATGATCACCGGGAGGGTCCGGTACAGCCGGTCCCCAGAGCGGCATGATCACTGGGAGGGTCCGGTACAGCCGGTCCCCCAGAGCGGCATGATCACTGGGAGGGTCCGGTACAGCCGGTCCCCCGAGCAACAGGGTACAGCCCCCCACAGATAGGAGTCGGTACAGCCCAAGCCATGATCAGGGAGGGTCCGTACGGTCCCCCAAGTGGCATGATCACCGGAGGGTCGGTAAGGCCCCCAAGTGGCGAGGGTGTAAGTCCAAGTGGCAGATCACCGGGAGGGTGTCGCCGGTCCCCCGAGCGGCATGATCACCGGGAGGGTCCGGTACAGCCGGTCCCCCCGAGCGGCATGATCACCGGGAGGGTCCGGTACAGCCGGTCCCCCAGAGCGGCATGATCACCGGGAGGGTCCGGTACAGCCTGTCCCCCAGAGTGGCATGATCACCGGGAGGGTCCGGTACAGCCTGTCCCCCAGAGCGCATGATCACGGAGGGCCGTACAGCCGGTCCCCAAGTGGCATGATCCGGAGGGTCCGTACACGCCCCAAGGTGCATATCCCGGAGGGTCCGTAAGCGCCCCCGCTGACACCGGAGAGTCGTACAGCCGGCCCCAGCGGCATCCGAGGGTCCGTGCCGGTCCCCCAGAGCGGCATGATCACCGGGAGGGTCCGGTACAGCCTGTCCCCCAGAGTGGCATGATCACCGGGAGGGTCCGGTACAGCCTGTCCCCCAGAGCGGCATGATCACCGGGAGGGTCCGGTACAGCCGGTCCCCCCGAGCGGCATGATCACCGGGAGGGTCCGGTACAGCCGGTCCCCCCGAGCGGCATGATCACCGGGAGGGTCCGGTACAGCCGGTCCCCCGAGCGGCATGATCACCGGGAGGGTCCGGTACAGCCTGTCCCCCAGAGCAGCATGATCACGGGAGTCCGGTACAGCCGGTCCCCCCCAGCAGCATGATCACCGGGAGGGTCCGGTACAGCCGGTCCCCCCCAGCAGCATGATCACCGGGAGGGTCCGGTACAGCCAGAAGCCTGCAAACGGAGATCCCGTTTGAAGGTGATGTGCTTGATTTTTGACTTTGACTTGAATTTGAGTAACCTCTGGATGGGTCGGTTGGCCCATGTTGGGACCAAGCCAGCCGTTGCCAACTGGCCAAATGCTTAATATATTTAAAAAATCTGACTGGCCCACATTTAAAAAAAGTGGTCCGGCCCCTCTGGCATTTGCCAGAATTGCCAGATGGCCAATCCGCCCCTGACTTGCGATATGTTGTGCAGCCCTAATAAACAGATTATCAAAATATCATAATCATGTCGAACTAACCAACCAACAGAACACAAAGTAAAACAACTTCAGAAATCATGTTTCAGATATTATTGAATTATCTGTCAGTAATTAACATCTCATCTCCTATGTGACCTCACCTCCTGGTTCAGATTCAGGAATATTGATATCTGTATGGTTCAATACTGGAAAAGACAACGTTCTCACTCCCAACTTTGGAGTGTGCCTGTGTTCCCACAGCCCTATGTTCCCACATTTCTAAGAGTTTTTTTCCAAAATTAGGCCCTATGTTCCCATATTTCCTTTTTCATAAATTTGTATCAGATTGAATCCATCTAACCCAAACCCTAAACAATTTTGTGGGATGATAGGGCTTAAATTGAAGGGAAATGTAGGAACACAATACCTAATTTTGAAAATGTCCTAGAAATGTGGGAACATTAGGGTTTGGGAACATAGGACTGTGAGAAGTGTTACCCAGAGTATCAAATATCTCTGCAGATAGAATTAGATTGGAATTATTTGAAAACTCCCTGCATCTGACTGAGACTAAAGGAGACTTTTTGCCTCAGTAACAAATGCCAAAAGAACCTGACCAAGCAGAATTAGACTGTGTTGTCCCGACCTCTGACTGAGATACAAGAACATAAGACTTCATAGACTGGGGAAAAAACTGACCCGATTATAATCCAACCGAACCTTGTCCTGGCCCACTTCTTTCAAGCAGGCCGGGGCACGGATTAGCCTACCGGTACGGAGTGACCAAATTAATCAAATGAACCGACACTGGGGTCAAACATCTCGGGCACGGTTTAACTGGGCCAAGTGTGAGTGTGCCCTAAGAAGGCCAGCCCTGTCCTTGGATGCCCCCTCGATGCCCGTGGAGGTGGAAGGAGACAAGGGAGTGGTTAAATTATCTCCCTCTAACCCTCTGAAGATGCTACAGTGGAAGGCTGCTGCACCGTGCTGCGTCTGGCAACAGGCAGCTAGATGAAATATTGTTGGGAATTCTGCAAATAAACTCAGGACTGAAAGCCAGAAAAGATCTGACTCCATATACTATATAAACCACTCTAATTCCTGCGGTTCTGTTGATGAGACCTTTGATACCAGAACTCAAAGAGCAATGCAGAGATAATAGATTAAAGTCAAGCAAGTTTGCTAGTCCAGCAGTTAAGTCTTACACACACATATGTGGGTCCATAAAAAGACTCTAATGGTAAGATGGTGGCGCATGCAGACGCTGTGGCCCGACGTTCCCACAGCTTTGACGGCTACTTTATTTTGACAGTGTGTTTTGTGAGCTTGTGTGTAAGAGTAGATGCTTCTGTATGATACCCTGGTGGCGGATTACTACACTCAGGACAAATACAACTGGAACTCCATTCCTCCAGCGATCACCGGTGAGCGGGGAGACTACCATCCCCCCGCTAAGGAGATGCAGGATCCGCAGGTAGAGGAAGCAGAAGCGGGGAAAGAGAGGACTACGGGCCAAACTTAAGGCTAACCCCCACAAACCAGCGATCCCCAGTCTCCTTTTGGCCAACTCTCGGTCACTCAACTATAAAATGGATGAGCTAAGGATGTGAACTGCCACACACAGCATGGACTATTGTGTAATTGTAATAACAGACACCTGGCTGGATCAAAACATGCCAGACGCTGCTATCGAGTCTTCAGAGCCGATAGGAATATTCTCTCTGGTAAGAGCAGAGGAGGCGGACTTTGTATCTTCACTAACAACCTATGGTGTGCAAACGCCACAGTTAAAGAAACCCACTGCTCTTCAGAAATAGAATATCTAATGTTACACTGCAGACCCTTCTATTTGCCCAGGGAATTTACTTTGGTTGTAATATTAGTTGTTTACGTACCACCACACGCTAATGCCAAACTAGCTATGGAGAAATTAAAACACACCATCAGCCAGCATTTGTCAAAACAACCGGACGGTGTTGTCATAGTTGCAGGAGATTTTAACGATGCCAATCTTAAGACTGTATTGCCCAAATTTTACAGAAGTATGTAAACTTTCCAACCAGAGAAAGCAACACATTAGACCAAGTATACTGCAATATTTCACAAGTATACAAAGCCAGCCCTCTGCCACATCTAGGTCTCTCAGATCACTTGTGTGACACCAGCATATAAGCCACTCAGCTGCAGACAGAGGCCATCCATTAAAACAGTGAGGGTGTGGACTGAGGAGGCTTCTTCAGCCCAGCAAAACTGTTTTGATGACACAGACTGGCGATTTTTTGCAGAGGGGTCAGACTTGAAAGAACACACTCTCATACATAAACGTCTGTGCTAAGACAGTGACTGTAACAAAACAGGTTAAATTATTCCCAAATCAAAAACCCTGGTTCAACAGCAAGCTGAGGTATCCACTCAAATCCCGAGATGTATAATCTGAGACAAGGCATCAAAGAGGCCAAGTGCAAGTACAAACAGCAAATAGAGGAACACCTTTCCAGTAACAACTCCAAAGAAATGCGGCAAGGAATTAAAACTCTTAGTGGCTACAGGACAGTTTCACGGACACCGACACCACAGATAGTATGCTTCCAGACAGCTGAACCAGTTCTCCTGTTTTGACCAACGGAGCAGGACGATCTGCACCCAGCCAGCACTACCAGGGAAAGATGACCCTCTGCAGTTGACCCAACATCAGGTCAGGTTTGCCCTGCGTGGAGTTAACTTGAGGAAGGCAGCTGGCCCAGATGGTGTCAGAGTGAGAATTAAATGGACAGATTTGTTATTAAAAAAGCAAACCTAATGATGCAAGTGCATCAACGACATCCACCACCAGTGCAGAGAGTTCTTTATTTCCCACAAAGCTAAGCTGATCGCGGTTGATAGGCCTACCCCAGAATAGGCGCATTGCAAGTGGCTGGTCGTGGTGCTCATCAGGTCAGCAGTAGTTGGTGGTAGTTACCCCAGAATAGGTGACTTTGCGCTGGATACAGAGCACCATGAGCTGCCGTTCGTGGTGCTCGTTAGGTCAGCAGTAGTTGGTGATCAGTTAAACTTCTCATCTCCAATCCTATCTGTATTTGTGAGAAGTGGCGCTGTCCTGAGTTGAAACATTATGGCTTTATTATCGAGTTAATGAAATGCAAACATTTTTTGACTACTTTTTTTTTTAAAGGGCATGCGCGCGTGAGCACCCACGGAGGAAAACATAAATCGGCGCCTATGGAGGAAGACATTGTGCTTCTATATTTACCTGACAGAGAACATTGCAGATTCAGAATGTAATCACAAAATATCACAATTAAAATGTGGAGTAATCAGGCATTAGCATCATGGACTCATGGCAGTGCTACCCCGCTGCCCGTTATGAGAGTTAATCAGCACGAGATTAGGCTACGTTATGTTCTGCCAGCTCACAGCAATTTAGTACAATAGCAGGAAAAGAGTCAGAGGCGCTGATGTGCAGCTTACCTTCCCCCCCAAACAGGGACACACATACTGATACGTCTCACTTTATCACGCTCTGTCTGCACTTGTTGGTTGTGCTTTGCATGTGTGGGATTCTGAAACGTCCTTAAATTCGGGAATTGTCGTTTCTTTATTCAAAGTCAAAGACTTAGTGCTACTTTGCACACATTTTAGCTGCCAAAGCTCCGCTGCTCTCAGTTTCTCTGTTCCTGCTCACTCATTGAGCAGAGTGGGAGGGGCCAGCGGCTAGAGCGCAAAAGGCAATGTTTGCTTCTTTTACCGATATATTTAATGATATATTTTGCATTTCTTATCCAAACAACGTCAAACTTGGCACTGCACTTACTCATGCCCATAGCAAGACGCCTGTCAAGTTTGAAATCCATCAGACTAACGGTTCGAGAGATATGCGCTTAACACCCAGACAGACGGACAGATGGACGGACAGACAGACTGAAATTATAGATAGATAGATAGATAGATAGATAGATAGATAGATAGATAGATAGATAGATAGATTTACCTGCCAAAGACCTGACATTTAGTAAGGCTAGTGTTAGTGTGTTAATAATTATCTGTCTCGTTTTTTGGGACAGGCTGAGGCTGATTATTATTATCATCTCACACCTGATTATTATTATAATTAGTATAGCTGGTTTGTTTGCTTCAAACCACCATCTGACCTGCCAGACTTCTTTTTAGGATGTCACTGTGAAATCACTTTGGTTAAAGATCTCAGATCTTAACTCACTACTAACTTCTTTCTGTTTTCTCCAGCAGGTTTTGTGTTGATCAAACATGGATCCAGATCTCACCATCGTCCTTCTGGGACATACCGGAGTTGGTAAATCTGCTTCAGGAAACACCATCCTGGGACAAACAAATTTTGTGTCAAAACGATCCTCCAATTCAGTGACAGTACAGATCTCTGAACAAACTGGAACTCTGTTTGAAAAACAGATCTCAGTGATCGACACACCAGGAATAATTGGGTCTACGAGGGAGATTAAGACCCTGTGTCAGGAGCTCCGGCAGTCCTCCAGACCTCCTTTGTTCCTGGTGGTGGTTAAACCAGATCGATTCACCGGCGATCAAGAGAGAGCTGTGGAAGCTGCTCTCAGAGTCATCGGAGATGACGACTTCCACAACTGTTACCTGCTCTTCACAGGAGGAGACGACCTCGGAGACGAGTCATTGGATGAGTTCATCAATGAAGATCCAGGAAGTCGTCTTAAACAAGTCGTTGACAGGTTTGAAGGGAGACATCATTTGTTCAACAACAAAAATGGAACCCAGGAACAAGTCAGAAAGCTGCTGGAGAAGTCAGGCCACCTCAGAAACGGTGAGTAATGATCCCGAGCAGCGACAGCGGTGAAGGCCCAATTGAAACTGAAGAAATTATTATTCTTCCGGCAAATGAATCGCCTTTTTGAGGGGCTTAACTCACCAAAAATTGGCGGTCGCATCAATTCTGGTTAAAATTTATGTATTTTAAGGGTTTTGTGAATAGGCGCTCAAAAATGGCTCGCTAGCGCCCCCTACAAAATAAAACAAAATTGAGCCCCTGCAGTACATTTGTAATGTAGACTCATGAAACTTGGTAGACATACGTAACATGTCAAGATGTACAAAGAACATAATTGCAGCCATACCCTAAACCCAACAGGAAGTCCGCCATTTTGAATTGAAAGCTCGAAATTATTTGCCACATGTCGTACTTTAACGAACTCCTCCTAGAGATTTCATCCGATGGACTTCAAACTTGGTCTGCGCCATCTTAAGATGTTAAAGATGAAAAGCTGTTAAAAGAAAAACTTTTTGTCAGACGGTGCGGGCGTGGCATGGCGGCCATTTTGAGTGTTTAACAATGAAAAAAAAATTGCTGTAACTTGAGTTGTCATATCTGCTCGAAATTTCTCACGTTTGACAAGGGACACGGCCTGAGGTCATCTATAGGCTTCCATAACATTTGAACGTTTAAGGTAGAGTCTTGTGTGAGGTATCATTGAACTCAGCAGAGTTTCTTTTCGATTGGTGATGGTTTGACCCGCCCCCTATGCTATAGCTACGCCCCTTTTAATAACGTATGACCCGTTTGACGTAGACCCTTGTCTGAGGTATCATTGAACTCAGCAGAGAGTTCCTTTTTTATTGATAAGGTTTTTCCCCGCCCCTTTAATACACTATATATATATATATATATATATAAGACAATAAGCTTTGGCCACGCCCCCTTTTCACAGCTAATGAACTGTATGACGTAGAGTCTTGTGTGAGGTATCACTCAACTCGGCAGGGTGTTCCCTTTTCATTGGTGACAATTTAAGATATCTGAGTGCCGCGCAAATGCACGGTCACAAGGAGCGGCGTCCGCCAGTAACCCCGACGCGCAGAGGAGCGAGGGCCCGTACATCGCTGCTTGCAGCCTTAATTCCTTTTGCGTTTCCTCACAGCGGCACTCATACGCTACTCTCCGTTACCGCTCGCTCTCCTTGCGCGACTACACGGGTCCTGCCGTCACTCACTTAAGGCACCCTGCCATTCTCACTCTAACTTACGCTACTATAGTAACAGGGGGTTGTGGTTAACTGCCATACCGCGGTGAGAAGTTGCTTCTTCACCACGATAAGAAAAAAATTCCATACTTTTACAGCCTGAATGAAGTAAAACATATGCAAGTTGATTGTCCAGATGGTGGTGAGACAAACTTTTTAAATTCTATTTCTTTTTGTGTTTCAGATCCAGCTGATGATTTGCGGGAGGAAATGAGGATGGTGCTGCTCAGTCTACCTGGACATGGAAAGAGTTCATCAGGAAACACCATCCTGGGATCTGAACGGTTTGAATCAGTCGTTGGTTTTAGAGAAGGCACTACTGAGACCGTCTGTAAGTCAGCCACAGTGGAGGGGCGCTGGGTCAAAGTGGTCGACACTCCAGGATTCACTGACAAGGTTCTGTCTCCCAGAAAGCTGTTTGAAGAGATCATGAAGTCAGTAGAAGACGCCCGTCCAGGTCCACATGCCTTCATCATTGTGGTCAGAATCGGTAGAATCACTGGAGCAGACATCAAAATGTTTAAAATGCTGCCCAAACTGTTCTGCAGAGATGCATCTAACTATATGATGGTCCTTTTCACTCATGGAGACGAGCTAAAAGGAGAATCCATTGATGATTCCATCAGGGCTGATGAACATGTGTCTGACCTGGTCTCCATGTGTGGTGATAGATTCAGTGTGTTTGACAACACAAAGAGAGGAAACAGGGTGCAGGTTAGACACCTTCTGGATAAAATAGATCAGATGGTAACAGATAATGGTGGACAGCACTACACCTCTGAAATGTTCAGGGATGCTCCGAGCATCCCTGTGAAAATTGCCATAAAATGGCATGAAATCGAGGAGTGGTTCAGAAGGCAGCTCGAGGAACTTAATTGTCTCAGGGAACTTGATAGAAGACGCGATGGTCGTGGTCGTCGAGATGGGTATAATGAGCTTAATCAAATGGATTAGTTTAATTTAGATGGTGGTGAGGGAGAGAGTCTTAAGGCCTTTACACACCGTGGGTGTTATTTTCATGCGATTAATTTTAAATAATTTTTATTATATATATTTGTCACAATACTACAATATGACGCAGCAATAAAGCAGCGTAATTTTATTTCAAAACAAGGTGAATTTTTTTCTGCCGCGAATAAAGACATCAACCAATCACGTTGTGTTTTTTACTGAGGATCATCATGCAACATAGAGGCTGCTGTCCGAACCACAGACACATACTGACTGTATGTGTATTTAGTGTCACTTGCAAATGGAAGCTTTGCACCTGTGAATGGGAACACAAGCACAGGAAAGCTGTAGGAGTGTGTGTGTGGAAATGTCTTGTATCTCCTGGATGAAAATTATACTCTTTCCCATTCATTTCCTATGGCGGTCATTTTTGACCGTAAGACCCGGGTTCACGTCCCGCGTGTAACGCTTGCTAGAGTTGCTTTTTAGAGTCGCCTTTTTCTTTCCTCCCGCGTGTCACGGAACCGTACAACCGTTTAGTATTCCCGACCAAGCGCGTCAAAAGGGATGGCAATAGTGCTGACCAAGCGCGTTCACATGTCAATAAGAATGAGAAAGGCTCCTGACCAAACGTCCTTATTTTACGAGTTGGGTGTGAGAACCTGTTGCATGCGTTCAAATGCCTTTTGTGGAGGATATCATAAGGTCTTGAGGCAATCTGATGAAAAATGCCATATTTATGGTACACGGTATGTGTAAATTGGTCACTTTTGACCGGAACAGTGTTAGAAGGTTAATAAATGATTTTTGTATTTTTTTATGTTTACAAGTTATTGATTCTTGATTTTAAGCTTCTACTGAAAGTTAATGAGCCATAATTAATTATAGCTTGGTCAGCTATCATTGTCATTGTTATTGACGCTAAAAGTCTCCTTTAGTGTCATATAACGCGCTTTATCTAAATGCACTTGGTCGGGACTATTGGCTATCGTGGGTGGGCTTACGTTTCCATGACACCCAGGAAGAACGGGACGGTTGGGTTTAGGAAATGTAACACGCAGGACTCGATCCCCGGTCTCCAGGGAGAAAGTCCTGTGTTGTTTGACCTATCCACCCCCCCAACCAACCTCCCTGCACGGAATTTCGGCCTTTCATACTACTCGCTGCCGTAGTCGCTCTTAGTGTTACGTCATCTTCAAACCCTGTGGAGCTGCTGCTCTCCCCGGTACGTTCTGCAAACACGCTAAAAAGCCCTTTTTTCGTCGCTTCAGCCACTGACAGCCACTGACAGCCACTGACAGCCACTGACAGCCACTGTCCAAACGTCTGTATTTTACGAGTTTGGAGTGAGAACGTGCTGGACAGAAACACAGATGAGAAGAAGAGTTACGATCCACCGTCTCGTCCAGTCGCAGTGGCGTAAACTGCCAGGTTTTAATGTTGCAGACTGTGTTCTTTGCGAGTAGTTTAAGTGTAAACTCGTACTGTTGTGAATTGTTGGTGTAAACTTGCCTGAAAACTAACACCCCGCAAAGGCACCTCTACACCCCTTTCCACAATATTCTGTGAGGCCTGAAGCTTCCCCTGAGGCCTGTAGGGAAGTCACCAGCTTGTGACCCCTCACTCCTAACAAAGAATTCCCCAAAATGGAGATTTTACCTCCAAGACATGAGGAGAAATGGCAGACTGGTGGAGGGCTCACACCTTCGTTGAGTTCGGGATTTCTGATTGGCCGCGGCTACTTTTATCTCCCCTCCGCTGGCAGGTGGCGGAGGGGAGATAAAAGTAGCCGGAGGTCAACGCCCGGGGCTCTTTGCATTTTCATTGCAAGTCGACTGGACGCCACGTTAAGTTAGAATCTCGAGTAAAACGAAGAGAGCGGTTAGTCCCATCACCCCAGAGATCAATTTTTTAAGTGTTTGTTTCCCTAAATCGTGTTTTCCCTCCTTTCTCTCGCTCTCTCTCTCTCTCTTCCACCTAACACACACCACACACACCACACACCCACACACACACACATACAGGCTAGCCACGTAGCTCCCGAGCTAACGCTGCAAGCTTAACCACGTGGAGTTTGTATAGAGCTAACCCATGACCTAGCATATGGTATAAACGTGCGCGTTGCCTAGCAACCCGCCCCTCGGCTTCTTCAGCCCCTCCTCGTGCACCCGCCACCACTACCGCCCTCTTGAGGCTAAATAGTTTTGTGCAGCTCACCGGAGTAGCCATTTTGGTAGTTTTGTGTTAGACTACATTTCGCCATTTTACACCCCCCCTCAACTTTCACTCTCTCACACACGCACGCACGCACGCACACACACACACACACACACACACACACACACACACACACACACACGCACACACACACACACACACACACACGCCACACAGACACAGACACAGTGTCCATGACACACATGCTGCCTTGTTTTTGCTTTGTTTTTGGTTGTGATATTGTAAAAAGGTATATGAGTTTATTATTGAAGGATTATTGATTAGCTACTGATAATTGTGACGTTAATAAATCTTATTATACTTAAATAGCAGTTGCTTGTGATTATTTCGGTACTTATTGTAATAATTGCTGGCTGAACAGGTCCGTGCTCGAAATCACACCTTCCTTTGAACCCTTTTAAAGGATTTCCACAGAAATGAGACTGACTGAGAATCCTACACCACCCCTGTACAGAAACACTGATTTAAAACTTACTGTACCTTTATATGATTATGAAGTTATTGATTCTTGATTTTAATCTTCAATTGAAAATGAATGAGCTATAAATAATTAATCATTTAATAATTAATTCAGTAATTAAACCTCTAATGTTCATAAACGTGCATAAGTCAAACTCTGAATCACATTTTATAATTTCTACATAGAGTTTCACCAAATGTTTTATTTTCTCCTTTTTCTGATAATGATGTCATGTTTTAAAGAGTGATGATGTAAACACAATATAAATTATGTCACATTATTTTATTTATTTATTTATTTTTTTAACCTTTATTTAAACAGGTAAACTGTTTGAGAACAACTTCTCATTTACAAACATGACCTGGCCAAGGGGCTGCAAAAATAAATGGTAACATACTCTACAACTACACATATACATGTCATACACATAACACACAGAACAAGCAATTAAAAAATTAAAAAATAGACAGCAACGAGAAAAAATAAAATAAAATGCTTAAGTATATGTGTATAAATATGGTTCATGTTTATCAGCAGGAACAGGAATCGACTATGTTGTTTTGTAGGTTAAACTTAAAGGTGGAAATTGGGATTAGAGACGTCAATTTCAGAGTATTTTGTATTATTGTGTGTTCCAATCATGTACTGCTGCAAAGTGGAAAGCATTGCGATGCTTAGCATTGCGATTCATATTTAATCATACATTATTGGATGATTAAATATGATAAACCATTTTTTCCTCACATAGACAACAAGTTTAAGTTTCTGATCAATAATTCAACATGATTTCTGAAGTTGTTTCACTTTGTATTCTGTTAGATTAGTTAAATGTGATTCTGATAGTTTGATAATCTGCTGATCAGTTTGTTTTTAATTGATAAATAATAAGCAACATGTATCTCTACTTAGTGTTGTGTTTTTATTCAATGTTGAATGTTTTGTTATTTAATTATTATCATCTCTCATAGTCCACGTCATCCAGAAATGCAAATTAACTGTTCTATGACCTTGTTTCTTTAATTACAGTGTTAAAAACATATAAAGCAACCAATTTAACAACAAAAGTACAGTACAGTACATTTAAAAATAATGTGACCCCTCAGTTACCAGAAAATAACTGTCCCAATACAGTTCATGACCATGGAAACTTACCATCTTTGGAACGGTGTCCTCAAGGATAAGAAAGAACAGAATCTGCGAAACAACAGAGGGGATAACCCCAATAGTCTCTGTCAAGTTGTGCAGTTCACACTTCAGCTCTTTGCCCAAACTTGAAAAAGGCCTATTCAAGGACTGAGAGAGGCAAGGGACAACTCAAATATCTTCTGACTTCTTCTTTATTTAATTCCAGTTTAGATAGTTTCAGATGGATTTCAGTTTGTAGGTACAAGCAGCAGAATAATTACTAATAGGTTAATAACCTTTTAAAGGCAAAAACACAAAAAGAAATATGCATTACTTTAATTAAGGACATTTTCAAATTTAATATGTCATTTCATTGTAACCACATTATGAATAGCAATTGGATTTAACTAAGTCTAAGGAGAAAAATCTCCCAGCAAAACCATCAAAACACAGGTAGGCTCAACTTTCACCAACAATATGGTATTAGTATATTAACTGAAAACGATACATTTCCAATACAATATGAAAAGAATCAATTGTTCATTAGATTGCCATCAATCATAGCTTCCCAAATAGCATTATCAAATCCAGAGGTGGGTAGTAACGAGTTACATTTACTCCGTTACATTTACTTGAGTAAGTTTTTGAAAAAATGATACTTCTAGGAGTAGTTTTAAATCACTATACTTTTTACTTTTACTTGAGTAGATTTGAGAAGAAGAAACTGTAGGCTTACTCCGCTACATTAGGCTACAATGAGCTCGTTACTTTTCTTTTTTACGTCTTTGGTACTCTACGCGTCATTGTATTATTCCCCCCGCGTACGCCTCATTTTAATGTTTTATTTTGACAGAGAGAGAGACTTCCGCTAAAGGCTCTACCACGTGACTGGGTTTCACCAATCAAACGCAGTTGTGCAGTCTCGTCGCCGTACTCAATCTCAGCGGCGGGACCGGACCATCTTATATATATGTTATATACTGTCTATGGGATGTATTAAGAGGACGGACGGGTCAGCTTTACAGTCGTAGCAAAACAAAAATGTCAGAATCAACCGCCGGCAGACACAGAGGAGGAGGACCACCCCCGAGGTCTGTACTACCAATCCAGATCAACATGTCCTGGATTTCTTTCAGTAATCCGGCTTCACCTAACCTAACAGCCGCGGTCCCGCATCAGCTGTGTCACGACGGTGGTTATCAGTTCAACCAACCCAGGGTTTCCCAATCCCAAAATAAGGCAACGCTGTAGATGTTTAAATTAACGGTTATTAATATCACTTCCTCACCAGTCAGGACCAAGATCTGACCATAATTACACTGGTCCTTTCCATAAACTGTCGTTGCTTTAGCCTTTTATTTCAGTTGCAACCCTGGCAGTGGGAAGCGATCGTGAGAGAAATAAAAAATATAAAAAACATAATTCAAACCGCTGTGATCATTGGTTGATCACACGGCCGATATGTAATTCCCTCCCATTAAAATATATATATTTCATAAAAATACCCATCAGGGAATGTTAACGGGGTTGTCGGTCTCTAAATGTTTTTTTGTATGAGCGCAGCCCTCTCTCTCTCTCTCTCTCTCTCTCTCTCTCTCTCTCTCTCTCTCTCTCTCTCTCTCTCTCTCTCTCTCTCTCTCTCTCTCTATCTCTCTCCCTCTCTCTCTCTCTCTATCTCTCTCTCTCTCTCTATCTCTCTCTCTCTCTCTCTCTCTCTCTCTCTCTCTCTCTCTCTCTCTCTCTCTCCCTCTCTCTCTCTCTCTCTCTCTCTCTCTCCCCTCTTGCTCTCTCTCTCTCTCCCCTCTCTCTCTATCTCTCTCTCTCCCTCTCTCTCTCTCTCTCTCTCTCTCTCTCTCTCTCTCGATTGGTCAGTAGGCGGTGCTTTAACACTGAGTATTGATTGGTCAGTAGGTGGAGCTTTAACACTGAGTATTGATTGGTCAGTAGGCGGTGCTTTAACACTGAGTATTGATTGATCAGTAGGTGGTGCTTTAACACTGAGTATTGATTGGTCAGTAGGTGGAGCTTTAACTCTGAGTATTGATTGGTCAGTAGGTGGTGCTTTAACACTGAGTATTGATTGGTCAGTAGGCGGTGCTTTAACACTGAGTATTGATTGGTCAGTAGGCGGTGCTTTAACACTGAGTATTGATTGGTCAGTAGGCGGTGCTTTAACACTGAGTATTGATTGGTCAGTAGGTGGAGCTTTAACACTGAGTATTGATTGATCAGTAGGTGGTGCTTTAACACTGAGTATTGATTGGTCAGTAGGCGGTGCTTTAACACTGAGTATTGATTGGTCAGTAGGTGGAGCTTTAACACTGAGTATTGATTGGTCAGTAGGCGGTGCTTTAACACTGAGTATTGATTGGTCAGTAGGTGGAGCTTTAACACTGAGTATTGATTGGTCAGTAGGTGGTGCTTTAACACTGAGTATTGATTGGTCAGTAGGTGAGCTTTAACACTGAGTATTGATTGGTCAGTAGGCGGTGCTTTAACACTGAGTATTGATTGGTCAGTAGGCGGTGCTTTAACACTGAGTATTGATTGGTCAGTAGGTGGAGCTTTAACACTGAGTATTGATTGGTCAGTAGGTGGAGCTTTAACACTGAGTATTGATTGGTCAGTAGGTGGAGCTTTAACTCTGAGTATTGATTGGTCAGTAGGTGGTGCTTTAACACTGAGTATTGATTGGTCAGTAGGTGGAGCTTTAACACTGAGTATTGATTGGTCAGTAGGTGGTGCTTTAACACCGGTTGATCTCTGATCTCCAGCTTAACCTGCTCCCGACCAGGTTAGGCTTCCAGCATAAGTTACCATGGCGATAGAACCCGGTATCAAGTGATCCACCTTCATGATAAAGAAAACCCTTGTGAACCTGAAGTTAGCTCGTTAACCCCAAATCTTGCTTTGTAGTCCAGGCCTCTGGCCTCATAATGAAGCATGTTTACCTTAGTAAAAGTGCCAAACAGCAGCTCCATGACCTTGTTCTAGTTCTACCTGCAGAGCCTGGTATAGTATAAAGGTATAAAGGTATGGAAATTTGTGTTACTTGTGCTTATTTATTTTGTATGTATTATTATTTTATTGATTTTATTTTTTAAGTACTTGAATTTACCTGGATTATTTGCCTAAAGATGATTATTTTGTATTTTTGTCCATCTGATTGAATGCTTGTGTTAAAAAATAAATCAGACGTTACTCAACAAGTACTTTTTTACTCTTACTCAAGTAATTATTTGGATGACTACTTGTTACTTTTACTTCAGTCATATTATTCTAAAGTAACAGTACTTTTACTTGAGTACAATTTTTGGCTACTCTACCCACCTCTGATCAAATCAGACAATTTGTCTCAAATCTCAACACAAATAAGCCCTTTAACAACTTGCAACAATTTTACACAAACAATGTCCATTTCCATGTCTCCAGTTTTCTCAAATGATGAGCTGAATGTGTCTGAATGTGTGTCTCCTTTTCAAGAAAGGAATTCCAATGAAATGCTTTGTCCCAAACTTTTCACCACCTGTTCTCCAGGCAGGTCTCATGGCAGGACGTGATACGGTTACGTTATTGAATCTATTAAGTCGTGGACGTAAATGTCGTTTTTTTCGTGGGGCGCTTACGATTTTTAAAGCAATGTATTTCGTGATAAAGTACGATGGCGGAAGCAAGTAGTATTGATAAGGCGAAAGTCTGCATAGGGAGGTTGGTCGGGGTGGTGGATGGGTCAGAAAACACAGGACTTTCACCCGGGAGTTGCAGTACCTTTCCTCGTTATTACCGTCCCTCTGTTGTCGGCGTGTCCTGCGTGTGACGGTTCCTTTCCCCGTTAATTTTTTGCCTAACCACAACCGTCCTGTTATTGTGGCGTTTCATTTCCCCATTTCTTTGTCCCCCTGCGCGTCCCGCGAGTGGCGGGCCGTCCCGTTGTTGTGGCCGGCGTGTGGCGCCTCATTTCCCCGTTGTTGAAAATCATGACCTGTACACGTTCAAAAGTCGTGTGTGTACACAAAATAAACGTCAAAATCGTGACCTGTACACGAATAATAAATCAAAATAACGTGACTATTACACGACCTGGCGTGGGACCGGGTTGTGTTCTCACAATAGGGGGCCCCAGCTTAGATGTTCCCTAGGGAAACACAAGCTAATGATGGGTTCCAACAATGCATGCATTTTCTCTCCCCTGCTGGTGTTTTATCTTAAAAGAAAGAAGAAAAGAAGCCTGACAAGACAGACCCACATCAAGATGTTGGGTCTGGGAAATCACCATTGGCAGGGCTCAATCTGAGGGGCGGGATAAACGATTTTCTTTCAAATTCACTCTTACACACAATAGGATAGCGCTACTGTATCCTGTCAGCATTGGTCAATGCTGTTTATTGGAGTGATGTGTGGATGCGGCAGCCATTTTGGTACAGACATGCCGCTCCTCTTAGTACATGTATGTCTATCAGGAAGGAGGTCTATCAACAATTCAATCATCTTTTCTTGCTGAATTTCCAACTGATTTAAAGCGCCCATATTATACTCATTTTCAGGTTCATAATTGTATTTTAAGGTTGTACCAGAATAGGTTTACATGGTTTAATTTTCAAAAAACACCATATTTTTGTTGTACTGCACAGCTCTCTCTCACTACTGTAGATCCTCTTTTCACCTGGTTTCTGTTTTAGCTACAGAGTGAGACCTCTTTTCTTCTTCTTCTTCTGTACTATCTTTGATTGCACTCGCACATGCTCAGTAGCTCAGATGTAGATCATGTCAGCTAGCTAGCTCCATAGAAGTAAAAGAAAGGCTGTTTCTCCAACTTCAGTCAGTTACAAGGCAGGATTAGCTGGGAGACTTCTAAATGAGGGCACACATGTAAGTAGTTCTTTTGTAGATTATGGTGAACTTGTGTGTGTTGTAGCAATGCTTTGCTATTGAGAACGAGGTACCATGCTAGTATAGTATGCGCGTTAGCATGCTAATGCTAACGCTACGAGCTAACGGGTTAGCCAGCTCATTTCGGACTGTGACGTCACAGTCCGAATGGAAGCCGATTTTGAACAGCTCACCAGGAGACTGAAGGCAGGACACATTCAGAAACCGTATCTCACTCAGAACAGCATGGATGTATTTTTTTCAAAGTTTGTATGTGTGTGGAAGCACCAGAGACACAAAAGAACACCCCAAATCCCAGAAAAAGTGTTTTTTTCATAATATGGGCACTTTAAGTGGTTTGCTTGGCTACAAATGCCAGTGAATGAACGAATAAATAAAGGTTGAATGAATGAATGAGGTTAGCAGTAAAGCTGTGTGGGAGTTTTTACATTAAACTAACATATGAAGCTGTTAACATGTTTATATTGTTGTAAAGTCTGATGTTTAAGAAACTGTCTGTATTTCTCTGTTTAAAAGTTTAAACTCTTAAAATCTGTCCAATAAAATCCTTAAATAAAGAAGTAGTCCCACTGAGGATGGATATGTGAGACGGTCCGTCTGAGACTGAGAGAGAAGAACTTACCTTGAAGGGGTTTCAGGCAGCAGGAGGACACACTGGAGATATCCCAGCATGCAACAGCAGCTCCACCTGCTGGAGGAAACTCTGACTTACAGTTAGTTAGTGAGGTTAGAAATATTCAGATCCTTCACCTGAAGAAACATATGCCAGGGTCAGGGGTTAATGCCAAACTAAGCAACATAGAATAACTTTACACTTTAATATATTTTACTGTTAGGAGATAAGGAAAGGAAAGGACACGTTGGAGGTACAACTTCAACAAACAACACAGCAACTCATCTACAGTCTGTTGGTTAAAATATCCTGTTGGTATAATCCCAACGCTGTTGGTAAAAATCACCAATCACACTGTTGGTGATTAAAACAACCACCGTACCACCGAACCCAATGGTATAAAACATTGTAACCCCGATAACCTGTGTTGGTAAAACAGCCCAGGGGTAAACATGATAAAAACACATACCCGTTTGTAATAACCACTTTCGCACATACAGCGGTAAACGTGTAAACCCAATGTAAAATGAAACCAGCGTGTAAAAACACCACCCTGAACCTAGTGAAGATACGTGAAAACCAAGTTGTAAACGGTCGTGTCTGTGCTGGTCTGGTTGGTACTGTCTCTTGGTACATGGAAAACAATGTGACCTCCTGGTACGCTATTTGGAGCGCCTCCAGTGTGGTAAAGCACCAGATCACATGTAGAGCATTCTGACAGCTACTCTGTCATTAAAACATGACTGTGTAGGAGCTGATATATGGGTCTGATAACATTTTATTAAATCAGAATCAGACCACAGTGTTTCTGTCACTTCCTGTTCAGCCTGAAGGCTGCTGGAATCAGCTGGAAACTGTCTGACTTGAGAGATGATTTTTGATTTTCCGAATACGGAATCCACTGGTTAAGATTGTGCTGACTCCTCCTCCCATCCTCAGTCCATGAACACAGTGAACACATTAATGAAGTAAATAACATCCACAGCAGTGTATTTTTCATTTTATTTT
Source organism: Perca fluviatilis (assembly GCF_010015445.1). Lineage (NCBI taxonomy): Eukaryota > Metazoa > Chordata > Actinopteri > Perciformes > Percidae > Perca > Perca fluviatilis. Next base: position 185,378 of record NC_053127.1, read on the forward strand.
ATTTAAAAAAAAGAATAGGCAACATTATGCCAGGAAGACATGTGGGAAAACTATCAATATCCAGATTTTCTCTCGTGGGTGATCTGAGGCCCACTGTTTGTTCGGTGTAGGGCAAGCAAAGCAGGTAATGAACCCATACAACATTCTTTGCAGGTTAAATTGTATGGGCTCCATACAATGTACATCCATGCGTCCATGTTGCTTTGGGCAATTTGGTTAACTGTGAAAACAGGTCAAATTTGACCCGAGGACAACATAAGGGATAATTGAATTTACAGGGTTGACAGTGAAACTACTCCCACTATGCTGCTGAATCCTCCGACTCTCCATCACCACCATCTCCAAATTAAATTACCGTTTCCAGTAGCCTTACATGCTCAGGGTTTTCCATTGTCTTGAGAAATTGTCTGAACCATTCACAGACTTCATCCCACCACAGATAAATGTTCATTGGGAAGGTCTGAATGTCTCTGAACATCTGAGACGTGTAGTGCTCGCCACCATTAGCTGTTAGCATCTGATCTATTTTAGCCAGAAGGTCTCTAACCTGCACCCTGTTTCCTCTCTTGGTGTTGTCAAACACACAGAATCTACCATCACACATGGAGACCAGGTCAGAGACACGTTTATGAGCATTGATCAAACCTTCAATGGATTCTCCTTTAAGCTCGTCTCCATAAGTGAAAAGGACCGTCGTATACTTTGGAGCATCTTTGCCAAAAAGTTTTTGCAGCATCTCAAACAGGCTGATGTCTGCTCCAGTGATTCTACCGATTCTGACTACAATGATGAAGGCATGTGGTCCTGGACTGGCCTCTACTACTGACTTCATGATCTCATAAAACAGCTTTTTAGGAGACAGAACTTCATCAGTGATTCCTGGAGTATCGACCACTGTAACCTGACGACCCTCCACCACTGCTGAGTCAGAGACAGTCTCAGCACTGACTGAATTAAAATCAGCCTTTGATTTAAACCGTTCTGATCCCAGGATGGTGTTTCCTGATGAACTCTTTCCTGCTCCAGGACGACTGAGAAGAACGATCCTTCTTTCCTCCCTGGGACGATCAACTAAAGGAAAAACATCACAGAGAGACATCAAGATCACTCTTTTCATTCATTCCTTTCATTAATTCTGACTGATTGTCATGAAACCTTTCAGATGAATAAATAAATAAGAGTCTATTGAGTTATAAAAGTGGTGGAAAAGAGGCTAAACAGAAAGTGATTTCATGATTTGGGCTTTCTGAAGGAGGAGTATTGTTAAAGGGATAATTTCACAGATTTAGCATTAAGCTTTGTATCAGTAGAAACCCGCTAGTATTTTTTAATGACCGTGCTTCATGTAGGATGTATGAAGAGAATGGATACAGTGTTCGTCGGGAAGCCCCGCTCATTCCAATGAGAGTGCTGAAAAGTGCATAACGTGGAGCTCGGCTCTTCGCGTTGACTGGCCCATGACGTCACGATGGACATGCGCACCAGCAACAGTTTGTTTGTGTTGTCGTAGCAACCGGTAGCAACATGCTAGTTCATGCGCTTCTCTCTCGTGTCTCTTACAACTCTTACTTTTCAACCCGCCCATAGGAGACTGTCACTAGCCGATGCTAACCGAGCTTCGCTAAACTGGCTCCGTTTTTTCATCAGAAAACTACTACTACATGTGTACCACCGGGATACATTGGTACAGATCAGAGAATATGCAGGACACTTTATTACAGACGGAATACTCGGCACACTACGCAAGCTTCACCTGCGGTGTCGCCCAATGCCGCTAGCCGGGGAAAGGGACCTCGACAGCTGTGTGCAGGAGTGGAAAGCAGCTAGGTGGAAAGCTAACGCTAGCCGGCCACCTGTTTTCATCAATCCTGCTCATCTAATCCTGCTCATTAGATAAACTGGACTACATCCAACTTCATCGAAACTCCCAGCGCGAGTTCAGAGACTGCTGTGTTTTTGTTGTTGTGGAAACATGGCTGAACAACAGTGTACCGGACTATCCAGCTACCAGGCCGGCTGCTCTGTCTCTGGGTAAGACTAGTGGAGGTGGGCTGTGTTAACACAGACTGGTGCTTGGATCCAGCTAACTGCTAACTGCTGGTAGAGTTTGTGACCGTTAGATGCCGACCATTACGCTGTGTTTATACACGGTGTTTACAGCAAGCCCTAATGCTAATACGTGTTAGCTGAACTTTACGGAGCATATAATGTGTGTGCACTAACTGTAGCCTGTTTCGTATGTCTTTTTATATAATGTTGTTTTTATATATTTTAAATGTGTAACACCACTTGAGCCACGGTGAAACGTATTTTCGTGTCTATGGTTGAAATGACAATAAAACACACTTGAGTTGAGATGATTGTCTGTCTGTCTGTCTGTCTGTCTGTAAACGGTAGGTGTGGCTCGGGAGTGGACTCTAAAGCAGCGAAAGCAAGTGAATTCTGGGATTTGGTGTCTTTCCTCCATATGAGCCAAAAACACATTTTCTGGCTTTTCTTGGCCTAGAAGGCACCAATTTCTAAAACAATTTCACATTTCTCCTACATAAGTGACCCAATTTAAAGATATATTCGTCTTTCCAACAGTGAAATATCCCTTTAAGTATTCATGTGCAAAGGATGTGTCTACAGTGATTGATGCCTAAGGCTGTTACAGCATTAGGTGCTCCGGCGAAAACGTAGGTCGTTCAATTCATTTTGAGTGGGGGTAGTGCCTTTAGGCTGTGGCGATGGGGACCACAGTTTGGCAGTAAAAAAACGCAACCGAAAAGTTGAGACCAACTCAACTCCTGCTGCCGTCATGTTACAGAGATCAGACTTGTGGGGGTGTTTTGAGACGGTGTGAGAGTCCCATACAGGAAACATCACTGCCTCTATCTCTTCCATAAGGAAGTTTTAAAACACCAAACAAAAGATCTGAACTGCCCGGGAGTTGGGGGAACAGCTGACTGTTTCCTGCAACAACAAAGCACAGTCAGGCCCCATAGGAAGTGTGCCGGGCTTTGAAGCAAAAGTAGTAGGGATGAACCAAATGTTTGACAACTGAAATTTTAAGCGAAATAATAAGTAAATAAGTGAAAAGGCCGAATACATTTTGACTATTTAATTCATGCAATGGTGGAAAAATTGACAAAATTAAATGGAAAAAAATGTGAAAACTCACATTTGGTGTTTTGAATGAATGAATTTTCTTTCAGTGCATCCCTATAATGTAGAGTAGATGTAAGATAGATAGAAAGGCCATTTCCACTCAAATCAACGTAGCAGAATGGTCAGAGTTGCAGCCTTTTTTATGTGTGCCAATGCCATGGTAACGTAACTTCCAGGAAGTTGTGGGGGAGAGGTTTTTCAGTAACGGACCAAACGAGTAGTGATTAGTAACGTTACGAGGAAGAGAGCCAGCCGCTCAATGAGTCAAAGTCAACAACTGAATGCTTCATCTACACAAAGCACGCCACCGCACAATGCAGCGGATCGCCGGAGCCGCCTGATGCTATCTGAGCGTGATTGATGTATAACTGTGGGAGGTGAAATGAGGCCTCTGTGTTCTCACAGTTTTTAGCCTAAATTTACTCAGCAGTTTGTTTTGTGTCTGTTGGACAACTCCACTCTGTACTTGATTCACTGGACAGGTAGAATGAATCCATGTCATTAAATCTGGTGTTTGAGGTTATTACTCACCGTTCGTTAGGCTGCCTGACTTCTTCAGCAGCTCTCTGACTTGTTCCTGTCCTCCGTTGTCATTGTTGAACACATGATATCTCCATGCAAACCTTTCAACGACCGGTCGAAGTGGACCTTCTGGATCATCGTTGATGAAGTCATCCAGTGACATGTTGTTTAGGTCATCTCCTCCTGTGAAGAGCAGGTAACAGTTGTTGAACTCATCATCTCCGATGACTCTGAGAGCTGCATCCACAGCGTTCTTCTGCTCGATGGTGAATCGATCTATTTTAACCACCACCAGGAACAAATGAGGTCTGGAGGACTGCCGGAGCTCCTCACACTGGGTCTGAATCTTCCACTCAGATCCAAATATTCCCGGGGTGTCGATCACTGTGATCTGTTTCCCAAACACAGTGTCAGTTTGTTTAGAGATCTCTGTTGTCACGGATTTGAAGGATTTTTTTGACTCAAACACCGCTGGTCGTCCCAGGATGGTGTTTCCTGAAGCACTTTTACCGACTCCGGTGTTTCCCAGAAGGACGATGGTGAAACCTGGACATGGACCTAAACCTGGACCAGGCCTTGGACCTGGATCCATGTTTAAATGACATAAAACCTGCTGAAGACAACAGAAAGAATAAGTAAGTAAGGTTTATTTCTAGAGCAGGTTTAAACACAGCTTCAGCAGACCTTAGTGCTGTACAAAACAGCACTAATGTGATGGATCATGGAAGGACTCTAATGGCTTGAGTTTGGAAATGGTTCTTAACTGATTCTGTAACTATTTTACAACATAATTGATTTATTTGTCAAAACAGAGTTAATAAATATATGATACCAGACTTCTGGACTTAGATGGATCAAAGATAACTAGAACTGCAAACAGTTATGACGGGGTCCGATGCAGTGGCAATGCAAGTCGGACCTGTGTGCCAACAGACGCATGTTGCAGGTTGAGAGAAGAGTAGTTAGAAAAATATTTGTTGGATTTTCGTGATTTTTCAACAAAAGCACCTCCTAGCGCCTCCTCAAAATGTTAGGAAAGAGCACCAGCTGATCTGTTCCATGTTTTGCATTCAGCCTCTGTGGACCATGGGAAGTGTTAATCAGAGTAAATCTTCACAAGATACGCAACACCTTTTTTGACTGCCACCTACAAGACGTTGTTCCTCTATAACTATATCAAAAATCTTTTGACAACTTTTCATCAGGACGGTCCACACATACTACATACAAATTCTCATGCAGTTCGGACACACAGCCTGGAGGATTTACATAAGTAGGTTTTGAATATATAGGCTAATTTGCTAATTGTTTAGCAACCTAGAGAAGATGATTGACTTCAAAATTTGGCACAGAAATTCCACACTTGTTATTATATATTATTCTAAAACAATGTTAACTCAAACTAAACATGGGAAAGCTACAGCTGGTAGTATATATATATATATATATATATATATATATATATATATATATATATATATACATGTATATATATATATATACACATGTATATATACATGTATATATATATATATATATATATATATATACATGTATATATATATATATACATGTATATATATATATATATATATATACACGGTTATTTTCAGGTTCTATTTTGAGGGTCTTTTAAAGTTATTACATGCTGTCTCAGACACACACAGACACACACACACACACACACACACACACACACACACACACACACAGACACAGACACAGACACACACACAGACACAGCACACACTGACACACACAGACACAGACACACACACACACACACACACACACACACACACACACACTGACACACACAGACACACACACACACACACACACACACACACACACACACACACTGACACACACACACACACACACACACACAGACACAGACACACACACACACAGACACACACTGACACACACAGACGCAGCCATGGAACCTTTAATGTCTTGGAGAGAATCTAGGAGAGGCTGTAGGGAGTCTGTAGCTTTTACAGAAATGGCAGGAGGAAGCACACAGAGGAAGTCGGTAAAACATGCATCTCAAGATTAAGTTTGTCAACAGAGAACATAGTGAGGTCAAGAGGAGGACATAGGACATGAGTGGCCTAGTTAAAATGCTGAAGAAGGCCAAAGAATCCAGGACTGGATGATTGTTGTTATAGGTTACAGGTGTTTGTGTGTGTGTGTGTGTGTGTGTGTGTGTGTGTGTGTGTGTGTGTGTGTGTGTGTGTGTGTGTGTGTGTGTGTGTGTGTCACAATGTGCATTATATTGATCTAGGATTTATGATCTGTCTTGTTGTTTCGTTGGATGTTGTCATATTTTTATTGTTGGATTTAAATTGTTCCCTGCCTAGGGACTGCAGATGTAAATTAGCCTGAGGCTAACTCTGGTACGATGCATCAAATGGCAACAAATAAAATGAATACAAAAAATAAACGTAGCGTACGCACATTGTCAGCCCCGTTTTGTGCATACGCCGCTTCCCACGCAAAGGTTGTGATTTGTAAAAAACAAACTTGACGGGAGAACGTGCGGTCCTCTACGCAAACTCTGAGCCATGCGTACGCACATTTTGGAGATAAAATAGGAATTGGTGATGCAGATGGTGAGGTGTGAACTGAAGTCAGACTGCAGAAAGTACATGGGAAAAACGATTACTCGTAATATGTTTAAGTATTGATGTCTCATGCACATTTCTTCTCTCCATATCATGAAGGTTAAATCCAGCTGTGTTATTTGTGCTTGTACTGAGTGATAATTGTTCCATAAACACCTTGTAAAATCCAATTTAAATCTTTAATAAAAATGTGTTCTTAAAGGTGCACTATGAGTTCCTGCATGGTTTCAGCGCAATATCATTTTTGTTTCAAATGGTAGTCATCTCTTCTTGATCCACTAGCCTGCCCACTGCCTGGCCCCTGAACACACCGTGAAAAAGTTAAACACTAGGGGCACACTGCTGGCCCTGCAGGAGGACTAACCCCCAATGGAAGAATCAGGAGAGAAAGAGACTTCAGGGACCATGACGATAACTGGCTCATATGCCGATTTAGATTCCCTAATATAGCTGTAATAGTAATATAGCTGCACTCTTAGATCTATGTACTGAATTGGGTCCAGTAGAGAGGGCAACGCGCTGGAACCGTGCCATCCCGGTCCAAATACAGGTCCTCGCCACTCTGGGTGAAACCGGCTGTTTCCAGAGGGAAATGTCAGACAGCTTAATGTTTTAAAAAAAAATAAATATTATATATAATCTTCAACTTCATCACTAAGGCTTGTTAGGATATAATATATAGTTCTGTTAAATCTTATTATATACTTCTGGTATATCGAAGCTGTCCCAGAGTGCCGTAATGCCTGCTGATTTGGATGTATTATTAATATGTAGTCTATAGATCACGGTTCCAAACACTGTGCAACAACAGGCCGAAATTATAATTCAATTGGAAACAATTCCTGAACGTCTGAGAGGTTTTTAGCTTTTTCTCCGCCAGTCGTCATGATTCGATGTAACGAAAGAACAACTGCCAGGGTCATTACCATACCGATCAGCATTCACAAGGTGCTTTACGTTGATTATTTATGGTTAAAAATGGCGTGTACAGGGCGGGATAAGAGGCTGATCCACGTACGCACACTTGTAGTCAATCTGTGATTTATAAAGGGAACATTGCTTACAGGTGTGCGTACACACGGTTTATAAATCTGACTTTTTTTTGGCCCACACCATTTTTGGCTTTTGGGCGTACGTACACTTATAGTTTTATAAATGAGACCCCTGATCATTTGCTGCAGTTTACCTGGACAACATACATGAAAAGGAAGTCTGTCAGGTCAGAGGAAAGAAAGAAAGAAAATAAAAACTGAACTCTAAATGTTTTTTTAATGAAGGTCAATATTTACTGAAAAACGTGATGCTATTATATGTAATATATTATATTTTAAAATACTGTTTAAATGTAGTATTGACAGACTCCGACATTGTGTTTAGCTGCTGTCTGAGTTGTGTTCAGGTTTTGAGATCAGACACCAGGAGGACATCATGGGGACCCTGTCCTACCTGCTGGGATATATTCCCCCTCACAGTTAGAGACACTGACTGGACCAAACACACTAACTGACTGGCTTCACTTCTCTCTCTCTCTCTCTCTGCTCAAATCCTTTAAGCTGCCAGACTAACACACTCTGTGTTCTTCCAACCAAATACAAACTGAATAAACTAACTGAAAACTGTCATTAATTCATGAGGAATAAAGCACATTATTGTATATATATATATATACATATGTGTGTCTCTCTCTCTCTGTGTGTGTGTGTGCGTGTGTGTGTGTGTGTGTGTGTGTGTGTGTGTGTGTGTGTGTATGTGTGTCTCTCCCTTTCTGTATGTGTGTATGTGTGTGTGTGTGTCTCTGTGTGTGTGTGTGTGTGTATGTGTGTGTGTGTGTGTGTGTGTGTGTGTGTGTGTGTGTGTGTGTCTGTGTGTGTGTGTGTGTGTGTGTGTGTGTGTGTGTGTGTGTGTGTGTGTGTGTGTGTGTGTGTGTGTGTGTGTGTTGTGTGTGTGTGTGTGTGTGGTGTGTGAGAGAGAGAGAGAGACAAAGCATGTTGTTACCAAAGTTAAACGTGTGCTTCCTGTGGTTTTATAAAAGCCTTTATAGGAAAACAAGAGTAACTAAGGTTTTTAAATGAATCCTAGGTCTAATTCATATTTTAATAAAGGGGATCCAATAACATTTACTGAACAACTAAAAGAGATTTTAACTTTAGTGTGACTAACATTTTAGGAGAAAGAAGAAACACATAGTTTTGTCATTCAGACCTTCAGACATGTTTAGGCATGACTGAGTTTTCTGGAACAAGATGGCTGAAATCAGGTTGTTTTTTTGGGCTGAAATCAGATACCTGTCTGTGTCAGGAGAATAAGATGGTGCCATGTTTTATCTGCCACACCCTGACCTCTGCTGAGGTAAAGACACTGATCTACCTTAACAAATTAATCACTTCAGTTTTCTCTCTGCTGAAAACTTACCAAACTAACACTCTCTCTCTCTCTCTCTCTCTCTCTCTCTCTCTATATATATATATATATATATATATATATATATATATTATTATGGCCTACTGTTTATTACTTTTCCTGCAGAAGCTTAGTTTTAAAATAAATGTTTACATCAAAGTAAAAAAAAACATGTAATAATGAAACATACAGCAGCTGTAACATCAACTATATTAAGAAATCATAAAATGACAGAAAATCTAACTAACCTGAGAAAGAAGAGGAGACCGCTGAGACCGATAAAGTATTAGCTGTGAACTTCAAGTTACACAGAGTCAGCTCAGCCACTTCCTAAAATCACTTTCAAAATAAAACACACTAATCACTTTTCCCTTCAGACCTGTGGTTAAAAGAAGTTCCTCTTCAGAGAACCTTTGTGCTGATATATCAATGATTTGTGTTTGTATTTATTTTCATCTTTTCGGTCATTGCTCTGATTCTGACCGACCTTCTGTCCTGTTGAGTCTTATTTTGTAGACCAGATGCAGACTGTATTTCTTGGGTGAGATTCTGCACGTGTTGAACAGAGAGAAAAAAGGAGAGCAGCTGAGATGGCCGAAAAATCCTGTAAGTTACATTTTAGGATTTATTTCACACACTTTGATAGTTTATTCTGACTCGAATTCTCAGTTTATACATTTATATGTTTATATTTCCTGTGAAGAGTTGTTTGATTTTGGATTAAATACGTCTTACTATTATTATGCGTCTTACTATTATTAATAGGCATTCATTATAATATATAGATAATGTTGTTGAGCTGATTCTTCTTTAATAACAGCGGCTGAAAGTTCAAACTACAGGTTTCACAGTTTAACGCGCTGATTGTTTGGTTTGAAGTTACTTTCACTTTTGTACCAAAAAAGTATATTCACTAGGAAATCTCCAGGATTTCCATATACCCACTTAAAGCCCAATAACACACTACAACATACTTTACATAATAGTTTTGATATATTTGGAATGTCATCTGCGTTTTTCTTCTCATAGGATAAATAAAGGGGTTTCCACCATAAATTGGTGCATAAAAGTGTATCAGAATACAGGAAATGAAGTCTGTAAACTAAAGTTTCCCTGGGGGTGGACACCCAGACCCCCCACTATAATATGTCCAGTATGATCCATATATTTATATACTACAGTATACCCACTAAAATACATTACACTACACCACTGATTATATTTATGGATATTTAATCATAACAAATGACATAATGTAGTTCAAGTGGCGAGTGTGGCGCTAACCCCAAATAGATCCAGTATTCTGCAGACCTACAACAGACCCTCATGGAAACTATGCACTGACACTGGGGGGGGGGGGGGGGGGGTCTAGAAGGGATACGGTGATGACCGTTAAGATTAGGAACCAAAAGCACTAGTTAAGTTTAGGATAAAGATGGTGGTTTGGGTTAAAACTCTCCCTAAGACAGAACACACGTTTCCTGGGTAAAGTACAAAACATTATATTATTATGTTATATATATATAATAATAATAATAATAATAAGTGTTTAGCTGTAATGTAAATACATGTTTCCTCTGTTTCTGAACAGTTCCAGGGAGACGAAGAAGAGACAGCAAGGATGAACCTCCAGGTATGTTCTTCACTTTAATATTTCAGGACACAACCTCCATGTATGTTCTTCACTTTAATATTTCAGGACACAACCTCCAGGTATGTTCTTCACTTTAATATTTCAGGACACAACCTCCAGGTATGTTCTTCACTTTAATATTTCAGGACACAACCTCCATGTATGTTCTTCACTTTAATATTTCAGGACACAACCTCCATGTATGTTCTTCACTTTAATATTTCAGGACACAACCTCCATGTGTGTTCTTCACTTTAATATTTCAGGACACAACCTCCAGGTGTGTTCTTCACTTTAATATTTCAGGACACATTGGTTTGATTTGATTCTGTGTCCCCTGATTCTGTGTCCCCTGAGACCCAAACACACTAACACACCGGTCGCTGCTCCTGTGGCAGACCACGCTACCCAAGGCTATTTAGATTTATTTTATATTTTTAGACTTTTTTTTATCTGCGATGGACGTCAAGAAGTGCTGGTTGTTGCTGTTTTGCACATACCTCCTGCAGTCTTTGGACAATCGAGGGTGTTATGCCGTGAGAGTTTGTTACTCGTTTGCTGAATTGAAAGGGATTGGAGCTGGCCTGGAACAATGGCGGAGTGGGGCACTGGCTACCGTGACGGATTTTCAAGAATTTCCGAAAGAGATAATAAGACGGAAGAGAGGTAAATCTGGCGGAGTTTTAAAGAGACTTAAATCACGGAGATGTCGGCCCTATATTCCGTCTATGATCATGGGAAAAGTGCAGTCGATTGGGAACAAAATGGACGAACTGAGAGCCAATGCCCTGTTCCTCCACGAATATAGATCAATAAGTTTGATGGTCTTTACCGAAACTTGGCTCAACAGAAATCACTGATGAACTAGTGGCGGTGGATGGATTTAAAGCTCTTCGAGGAGACAGAACGGCGGATTCGGGGAAGAAAGGAGGCGGTGGACTTATGGTGTATGTAAATGAGGAATATTGTCACCCAAATAATATGTCCATTAAGACACATACTTCTACCCCAAACTCTGAGATAATGACTGTTAGCGTTCGCCCATATTATATCCCTCGTGAGTTTTCACATGTGGTTGTGATGGCAGTTTATGTGCCACATAGAAATGTGTCTAAGGAGGCGGCCGAGGAGATACAAGCGGCAGTGTACAGGATCGAGTCTGCGTCGCCAGACGCGTTTGTTGTGGTAACTGGGGATTTTAACCATTGCTGCGTTAAGACAAGTGGGTCACACTACTATCAACATGTCAAGTGTAACACAAGGGGGGGAACGGTCCTTGACCATTGTTACACTAAGGTTAAGGATGCGTATATGTCCAGAAGTTTGCCAAGTTTGGGCAAGGCGGACCATAATTTGATTTTGCTCTGTCCCAAATATATCCCACTGGTAAAGAAGCACAAAAAGGAACTGATCACAGTGAAAAAGATGACAAAAGACGCGATGGAGAGACTGAAAGATTCGTTTGAAAATACGGACTGGGCAGTTTTTGAAAATAGTGCCAAGGATATAAATGAATTTACTGAATCTGTCTGTGGGTATATACAATTTTGCAATGATACGGTTGTACAGGAAAAAAGGGTTAAGGTATATGCAAATTGTAAACCATGGATGAATGCTGAAATTAAAAGGTTAATTAATGACAAAAGGAAATCCTTTGCTAAGGGAGACAAGAATACACTGAAAAAGATCCATAAAGAACTTAAAAGGGAAATAAACAAAGTCTGGGAAGGAATGCGGTTAATGAGCGGATATGCAGGGAAATGGAAGGTAAATAGATCCCAGTTAAATGGCACAAGGGAATATGCTAATAATCTAAATCATTTCTATAATAGATTTGATAAAATAGACTTTTCTGATGAAAGACAAAGACTCAAGGATATGATTGGCAGCACAGAGGATGATAACTATAGCCTGCAAACAAACAATCAGGAGGTATATGGTATGTTTATGAGGCTGAAAGCTACCAAAGCAGCAGGTCCAGATGGACTATCTCCAAAAGTATTAAAAGGCTGTGCTTTTCAATTAGCAAGCATTTTTTCAAGTATTTTTAATTATTGTTTCTCTCATAAAGTGTTACCGGATTTATGGAAACAATCTTGCATTATACCAGTACCTAAAAAGAACACTGTTGAGTGTATGAATGATCTAAGACCAGTGGGGCTAACCTCCATAGCTATGAAGGTATGGTGAAAAATTGTGTTAAATAGTCTGAAGCCTCATGTGGAGCATTATCTTGACCCCTGGCAATGTGCTTATCAGAAAGGGAGAGGGGCAGAGGATGCTATTGTCTGTAAACTGGACAGTGTCTATGCTCACCTGGATGCAGGGGATGAAGACTGTATTATGATTTTAGCTCAGCATTCAATACAATACAACCACACATCATTGTAAATAAGCTTTTAATGATGAAGGTTCCAGGTGTATTTATTTCTTTTATTCTAAATTTCTTAGAGAACAGGTCTCAATTTGTTAAGCTAAACTCAAGAATTAAGTCAGACAAGATCATGACAAACACAGGTTCACCTCAGGGAACTGTTTTATCACCCTTCCTTTTTACCATTTACACTGCAGACTACCGTCAACAGCCCGCGCGCTGTGAAGTTGTTTAATTTTTTTTGTATACCCCCTATTTGGTTTTTTTTAATATTATTATTTATTTAATAAAAAAAAAAAAAAAAGTTGTTTTGTTTTTTTTTTTTTTTTTTTCTTTTTTTAAAAAACTAAAGAATTAGTAATTGATTACAGGAGAAATAAGACGACAACTGAGGCAGTGGAAATTAAAGGATCAGAAATAGAAAGAGTGAACACATACTAATAAGTATTTGGGCATTGTTTTTAATGATAGGCTAACATGGACAGATCATGTTGACTTACTGATGAAAAAGTGAAGTCCACGTGTATACTGTATGAGGAAGTTGCAGTCCTTTAAGGTGAATACAGATGTGGTGAGAATGTTTTTTATGTCAGTTATATGTAGTGTTTGGAGCTACTGTGTGGTGGGCTGGGGGGGGAATGCTGGGATAACCGAGAAGGCCAGGATTGATAGAGTGACTAAAAGGGCTGGAAAAATGGTAGGAGAGTTAAATACAGTGGATCAAGTATATGAAGACCGTCTGGCAAAAATGACACAGAAAATAACGAGGGAACCGGGTCACCCTCTTCATGGTAATCTGCCTGGTAGAGTTATGGAACGTAGTGGTAGGCTAAGGCCTCCCGTGACACGAACTAAGCGGTATGCTCTCTCTTTTATACCTCAGGCTATCAGTCAGCACAACAAGCACTTTAAACGTACATTTTTATAAATTTTGTATTGTATTGTATTATATTGTATTGTATTAGGCGGGTGTGAGCACTGTAATTTCCATTTTTATGGATGAAATAAACTTGACTTTGACTTTGACTTTGACTTTGACTCGACTCCTGATTTTGTTTTAAGACAAAGTTTATGTAAATGTCCCCGGTGTGATCAGTAAAGTTGATCTTATGAAATGAAGCTCCCTTCACACACACAGATAAAGTTATCCAGTTGTATATCTGATGATGGCCTTTGCATATAATACAAGTCAAATATAGTTTTATAATAATCTTATATTTGGGCCAATATGATATTAGCTCAATCATCTTGAATTCTAATACACATGAACTAATGTCATGATATTATTTAACACAATATTATTATACTGAATACTGAATGAAGTGAATGACTTTTTAATTTGAGGATCAGGTTGTTATATATATGTGTGTATGTGTGATATCAGTGGAGCTTTACATCCTGTTTTCAGACCTGAGGCTGGTTCTCGTTGGGAAAACTGGATCAGGAAAGAGCTCCAGTGGAAACACCATACTGGGAAGAGACGCCTTCGGTGCAGCTGTCAGTCAGTCCTCAGGTAACACACACACACACACACACACACACACACACACACACACACACACACACACACACACACACACACACACCCACTGTTGGTGCACATTTGTTCTTTCTCTTGGTAATCAACGCGTGGCTCCGGTGGAGATGCTTCAAAATAAACTGTCACTCAAAAAAAAGTTAAATCTTTAAGTTGGACATGTTAATCCATTTATTTAAAATTATAACATAATTAATCAAACTAAATAATATATATTTTTTTAATAATTAAATATTTCTCTACACGTCACCAAGTAACACCGTCAAACAAACTGTGACCCTGCTGTTCCAGTAGCTCAACAGTGACCGCCCCAAATTAGCTTATATAGAGAGTTTTAAGTCTGTAACCAAGCCAACCAGCTACCAGATGAATAGTTAATATGAAATGTTTGATTTGGTGTAAAAACACATTTTGAAAACGGCAAAAAATGCAAAGGTCCCAGACTGATGACAGAAACTACCAGAGACTGCAGTAGTAGAAGGTCTAGCCCTTCTGGTTTCATGGCTACTGTATTTCTGATGGGAAGCACTTTGGATACCTGCTGGTTACTGTAAAGTGCTATATAAATAAATGTTGACTGATTGATTGTAAACGTTTCCATGGTAACAGCGAGTTGGACCAATCAGAGACATTGCTGTTACACTTAGGATTGTGGGTAGTGCATTTTTTCTCCATAAGATCACGGATAAAACATGTTTTCTTTTAAACAAGGTTGACTTCATACAGACTTCTGATTTATATAGGAGCAGAAACCCTAGTTACACAACCACATAGACATTATGGGATGGTTTAGACATTATGGGATGGTTTAGACATTATGGGATGGTTTAGACATTATGGGATGGTTTAGACATTATGGGATGGTTGAGACATTATGGGATGGTTTAGATATTATGGGATGGTTTAGACATTATGGGATGGTTTAGACATTATGGGATGGTTTAGATATTATGGGATGGTTTAGACATTATGGGATGGTTTAGACATTATGGGATGGTTGAGACATTATGGGATGGTTGAGACATTATGGGATGGTTGAGACATTATGGCTGATTATCTAAATCCTTAGGGAGGAAATCATGGGACGTTACTTCCGGATCCACACTGTTGTGCTCTATTAGGCCACATTTAAATAAACCCCCAGCGTCACACACTGGTTAACAATGAAATGGCTCCAACAGCTGCTGAGGGCCAGGTGTAAGATTTAAGTTGTAACGTCTGTCTACGTTAGAACTACTTCAGCTGGAGCAACCCTCAAAATGTTAGGAGTTAAATGTTACATTTGAACTTAAGCATAGCTGGTGCAACCCAGTACAGTAGCCAGTGTTAACAGTGATCTACTCTGACTGTTTCTCTCCTCAGTAACCAGACAGTACAGTAGCCAGTGTTAACAGTGATCTACTCTGACTGTTTCTCTCCTCAGTAACCAGACAGTACAGTAGCCAGTGTTAACAGTGATCTACTCTGACTGTTTCTCTCCTCAGTAACCAGACAGTACAGTAGCCAGTGTTAACAGTGATCTACTCTGACTGTTTCTCTCCTCAGTAACCAGACAGTACAGTAGCCAGTGTTAAGTGAATCTACTCTGACTGTTTCTCTCCTCAGTAACCAGACAGTACAGTAGCCAGTGTTAACAGTTATCTACTCTGACTGTTTCTCTCCTCAGTAACCAGACAGTACAGTAGCCAGTGTTAACAGTTATCTACTGAGCTGCTTTCTCTCCTCAGTAACCAGACAGTACAGTAGCCAGTGTTAACAGTTATCTACTCTGACTGTTTCTCTCCTCAGTAACCAGACAGTACAGTAGCCAGTGTTAACAGTGATCTACTCTGACTGTTTCTCTCCTCAGTAACCAGACAGTACAGTAGCCAGTGTTAACAGTGAATCTACTCTGACTGTTTCTCTCCTCAGTAACCAGACAGTACAGTAGCCAGTGTTAACAGTGACTCTACTCTGACTGTTTCTCTCCTCAGTAACCAGACAGTACAGTAGCCAGTGTTAACAGTGAATCTACTCTGACTGTTTTCTCTCCTCAGTAACCAGACAGTACAGTAGCCAGTGTTAACAGTGAATCTACTCTGACTGTTTCTCTCCTCAGTAACCAGACAGTACAGTAGCCAGTGTTAACAGTGAATCTACTCTGACTGTTTCTCTCCTCAGTAACCAGACAGTACAGTAGCCAGTGTTAACAGTGACTCTACTCTGACTGTTTCTCTCCTCAGTAACCAGACAGTACAGTAGCCAGTGTTAACAGTGCTACTTGCTGTTTCCAAAACATACACGTTTAGAAATTCTCTGACTGTTTCTCCCTCAGTAACCAGACAGTACAGTAGCCAGTGTTAACAGTGATCTACTCTGACTGTTTCTCTCCTCAGTAACCAGACAGTACAGTAGCCAGTGTTAACAGTGAATCTACTCTGACTGTTTCTCTCCTCAGTAACCAGACAGTACAGTAGCCAGTGTTAACAGTGAATCTACTCTGACTGTTTCTCTCCTCAGTAACCAGACAGTACAGTAGCCAGTGTTAACACACTCTGACTGTCTCCCAGTAACCAGACAGTACAGTATCAGTGTTAACAGTATCTACTCTGACTGCCCCAGTAACCAGACAGTACAGTAGCCAGTGTTAATGTATCTACTCGACTGTCCCTCAGTAACCAACAGTACATATAGTGTTACATGTCTACCACCAAACCGACGTAAGTTTAAAGTATACCGCCCCAGTAACCAGACAGTACAGTAGCCAGTGTTAACAGTGAATCTACTCTGACTGTTTCTCTCCTCAGTAACCAGACAGTACAGTAGCCAGTGTTAACAGTGATCTACTCTGACTGTTTCTCTCCTCAGTAACCAGACAGTACAGTAGCCAGTGTTAACAGTGAATCTACTCTGACTGTTTTCTCTCCTCAGTAACCAGACAGTACAGTAGCCAGTGTTAACAGTAAATCTACTCTGACTGTTTCTCTCCTCAGTAACCAGACAGTACAGTAGCCAGTGTTAACAGTGAATCTACTCTGACTGTTTCTCTCCTCAGTAACCAGACAGTACAGTAGCCAGTGTTAACAGTGAATCTACTCTGACTGTTCTCTCCTCAGTAACCAGACAGTACAGTAGCCAGTGTTAACAGTATACCTGACTGTTTTCTCTCCGTACAGTACAGTACAGTGTTAACAGTTATCTACTCTGACTGTTTTCTCTCCTCAGTAACCAGACAGTACAGTAGCCAGTGTTAACAGTGAATCTACTCTGACTGTTTCTCTCCTCAGTAACCAGACAGTACAGTAGCCAGTGTTAACAGTAAATCTACTCTGACTGTTTCTCTCCTCAGTAACCAGACAGTACAGTAGCCAGTGTTAACAGTGAATCTACTCTGACTGTTTCTCCCTCAGTAACCAGACAGTACAGTAGCCAGTGTTAACAGTGAATCTATTACTCTCAGTACCAGACGTACAGTAAGGTTAACAGTAATCTACCTGACTGTTCTCTCCTCAGTAACCAGACAGTACAAGAATGACTGCTCAGTACGACAGACAGTACCAGTGTTAACAGTGAATCTACTCTGACTGTTTTCTCTCCTCAGTAACCAGACAGTACAGTAGCCAGTGTTAACAGTGATCTACTCTGACTGTTTCTCTCCTCAGTAACCAGACAGTACAGTAGCCAGTGTTAACAGTGATCTACTCTGACTGTTTCTCTCCTCAGTAACCAGACAGTACAGTAGCCAGTGTTAACAGTGATCTACTCTGACTGTTTCTCTCCTCAGTAACCAGACAGTACAGTAGCCAGTGTTAACAGTGATCTACTCTGACTGTTTCTCTCCTCAGTAACCAGACAGTACAGTAGCCAGTGTTAACAGTGAATCTACTCTGACTGTTTCTCTCCTCAGTAACCAGACAAGGTCCAGTGTTAACAGTGAATCTACTCTGACTGTTTTCTCTCCTCAGTAACCAGACAGTACAGTAGTCAGTGTTAACAGTGAATCTACTCTGACTGTTTCTCTCCTCAGTAACCAGACGTACAGTAGCCAGTGTTAACAGTGAATCTACTCTGACTGTTTCTCTCCTCAGTAACCAGACAGTACCAGTGTTAACAGTGAATCTACTCTGACCCCATAACCAGAAGTACAGAGCCAGTGTTAACAGTATCTACTCTACTGTTTCCCAGTAACAGTAGTTTACACTTGTTCTCCTCAGTAACCAGACAGTACAGTAGCCAGTGTTAACAGTGAATCTACTCTGACTGTTTCTCTCCTCAGTAACCAGACAGTACAGTAGCCAGTGTTAACAGTGAATCTACTCTGACTGTTTCTCTCCTCAGTAACCAGACAGTACAGTAGCCAGTGTTAACAGTGACTCTACTCTGACTGTTTCTCTCCTCAGTAACCAGACAGTACAGTAGCCAGTGTTAACAGTGAATCTACTCTGACTGTTTCTCTCCTCAGTAACCAGACAGTACAGTAGCCAGTGTTAACAGTGAATCTACTCTGACTGTTTCTCTCCTCAGTAACCAGACAGTACAGTAGCCAGTGTTAACAGTGACTCTACTCTGACTGTTTTCTCTCCTCAGTAACCAGACAGTACAGTAGCCAGTGTTAACAGTGATCTACTCTGACTGTTTCTCTCCTCAGTAACCAGACAGTACAGTAGCCAGTGTTAACAGTGAATCTACTCTGACTGTTTCTCTCCTCAGTAACCAGACAGTGCAGTAGCAGTGTTAACAGTTATCTACTCTGACTGTTTCTCTCCTCAGTAACCAGACAGTACAGTAGCCAGTGTTAACAGTGACTCTACTCTGACTGTTTTCTCTCCTCAGTAACCAGACAGTACAGTAGCCAGTGTTAACAGTGATCTACTCTGACTGTTTCTCTCCTCAGTAACCAGACAGTGCAGTAGTCAGTGTTAACAGTGATCTACTCTGACTGTTTCTCTCCTCAGTAACCAGACAGTACAGTAGCAAGTGTTAACAGTGATCTACTCTGACTGTTTCTCTCCTCAGTAACCAGACAGTACAGTAGCCAGTGTTAACAGTTATCTACTCTGACTGTTTCTCTCCTCAGTAACCAGACAGTACAGTAGCCAGTGTTAACAGTGATCTACTCTGACTGTTTCTCTCCTCAGTAACCAGACAGTACAGTAGCCAGTGTTAACAGTGACTCTACTCTAACTGTTTTCTCTCCTCAGTAACCAGACAGTACGGTAGCCGTGTTAACAGTGATCTACTCTGACTGTTTCTCTCCTCAGTAACCAGACAGTACAGTAGCCAGTGTTAACAGTGACTCTACTCTGACTGTTTCTCTCCTCAGTAACCAGACAGTACAGTAGCCAGTGTTAACAGTGAATCTACTCTGACTGTTTCTCTCCTCAGTAACCAGACAGTACAGTAGCCAGTGTTAACAGTGACTCTACTCTGACTGTTTCTCTCCTCAGTAACCAGACAGTACAGTAGCCAGTGTTAACAGTGAATCTACTCTGACTGTTTTCTCTCCTCAGTAACCAGACAGTACAGTAGCCAGTGTTAACAGTGATCTACTCTGACTGTTTCTCTCCTCAAAGCCAGACAGTACAGTACCAGTGTTAACAGTGATCTACTCTGACTGTTTCTCTCCTCAGTAACCAGACAGTACAGTAGCCAGTGTTAACAGTGATCTACTCTGCTGTTTCTCTCCTCAGTAACCAGACAGTACAGTAGCCAGTGTTAACAGTGATCTACTCTGACTGTTTCTCTCCTCAGTAACCAGACAGTACAGTAGCCAGTGTAATATTTTTCTTCAGTAACAGTACAGTACAGTTAACAGTGAATCTACTCTGACTGTTTCTCTCCTCAGTAACCAGACAGTACAGTAGCCAGTGTTAACAGTGATCTACTCTGACTGTTTCTCTCCTCAGTAACCAGACAGTACAGTAGCCAGTGTTAACAGTGAATCTACTCTGACTGTTTCTCTCCTCAGTAACCAGACAGTACAGTAGCCAGTGTTAACAGTGAATCTACTCTGACTGTTTCTCTCCTCAGTAACCAGACAGTACAGTAGCCAGTGTTAACAGTGATCTACTCTGACTGTTTCTCTCCTCAGTAACCAGACAGTACAGTAGCCAGTGTTAACAGTTATCTACTCTGACTGTTTTCTCTCCTCAGTAACCAGACAGTACAGTAGCCAGTGTTAACAGTATCTACTCTGACTTTTTTCTCTCCTCAGTAACCAGACAGTACAGTAGCCAGTGTTAACAGTTATCTACTCTGACTGTTTCTCTCCTCAGTAACCAGACAGTACAGTAGCCAGTGTTAACAGTGAATCTACTCTGACTGTTTCTCTCCTCAGTAACCAGACAGTACAGTAGTCAGTGTTAACAGTTATCTACTCTGACTGTTTCTCTCCTCAGTAACCAGACAGTACAGTAGCCAGTGTTAACGGTGACTCTACTCTGACTGTTTCTCTCCTCAGTAACCAGACAGTACAGTAGCCAGTGTTACAGTGAATCTACTCTGACTGTTTCTCTCCTCAGTAACCAGACAGTACAGTAGCCAGTGTTAACAGTGACTCTACTCTGACTGTTTTCTCTCCTCAGTAACCAGACAGTACAGTAGTCAGTGTTAACAGTGAATCTACTCTGACTGTTTCTCTCCTCAGTAACCAGACAGTACAGTAGCCAGTGTTAACAGTGATCTACTCTACTGTTTCTCTCCTCAGTAACCAACAGTACAGTAGCCAGTGTTAACAGTGATCTACTCTGGTTTCTCTCCTCAGTAACCAGGCAGTACAGTAGCCAGTGTTAACAGTGAATCTACTCTGACTGTTTCTCTCCTCAGTAACCAGACAGTACAGTAGTCAGTGTTAACAGTTATCTACTCTGACTGTTTCTCTCCTCAGTAACCAGACAGTACAGTAGTCAGTGTTAACAGTGAATCTACTCTGACTGTTTCTCTCCTCAGTAACCAGACAGTACAGTAGCCAGTGTTAACAGTTATCTACTCTGACTGTTTCTCTCCTCAGTAACCAGGCAGTGCAGTAAGCAGACAGGCGAGGTGTTGGACAGACAGCTGACCATCGTGGACACTCCCGGACTCTTTGACACGTCGTTACCTGAACTCACCGTGAAGAGAGAGATCTCCAAATGCATCAACATGTCGGCCCCGGGGCCCCACGCCATCCTGCTGGTCATCAAGGTGGGACCGTTCACCAATGAAGAAGAAGATGCCGTCAGGCAGGTGGAGGAGATGTTTGGAGAGGACGCCTGGAGGTACACCATCATCCTCTTCACCCAGGACGAGAAAACTGGCGAGGACATCGAGCACCAGCTGCAGGAGGCTGGACCAGAGCTGCAGACGGTCCTGAAGAAGGCAGGAAACAGATACCACGTCCTCAACAACGATAGGACCAACGATCGGGGACAGGTCCTGGATCTGGTAGAGAAGGTGGAGGAGATGGTTGGTGCCAACGGAGGACAGTTCTACTCCAACTACATCTACGAAGGGGCGATGGAGATGCTGCTTCAGAGAGAGGCTGAACTCAAACAGCTTTACGAGGAGAAAATGGAGGAAAAGATCCAATCTGTGAAGTCAGAGTACGAGAAGAAGCTGAGTGGAGCTGTAGAGGAGCGCCAACAGGTGGAGAAGAGACTGCAGTGTGAGCTGCAGGAGGTGAAGAGGTATTATGGTGTCTTAGAGAGCGGAGTCCGTCATGTTGTGGAGCAGACGGTAGAGACTGACTCCATGGAAGACATCCTCAAGTTTCACATGGCCCTAAAACTGAAGCTCACCTCTTAAACGTTTCTTCTGACACTTTCTCATCCCTAAACGAATGCCAAGGACTCCAATCGATATATTCAATTCAGTTTTATTCATAGTATCAGATCAGTATCAGGAGTTATCTCAGGACACTTTACAGATAGGCTAGGTCTAGACCACTCTCTATAATTCACAGAGGCCCAACAATTCCCCCCATGAGCAAGTACTTGGTGCTACAGTGGAGAGTAAAAACTTCCTTTAAAACAGACAGAAACCTCGGACAGAACAATACTTTTGGTTGGCGGCCATCTGCCTTGACTTTATAAAAATAGATTGTTTTAAGCATGGGACCATCTATTTAGCGCAACAGTTGCAGTTTTAAACACATAGATAACGTTGTGGAGAGTTTGAAATTTTGAACATAACTAGTAACTAAAATAGTTAGGGTTATGAAAAGATGCGGGAGTGGTTTAAATGAGTCTGGGACCTATTTAGACACACATATGATGATAATAACGCGCCAAAATGATGAGAAAAAGAGACGCAAAACTACCACAAAGAGACAAAAAATGTATGGGGAAATTGTTTTTTCTTTTTTTATTGAAAAACAACACATTTTCTTGAGGAAGGATGCCTAAACCTCCCCGCCAAATATGCAAACATATGTCTTCCACAAACGGAGAAAAGCCGTGCTGCTGAATGGACCTGTAGGGCCGTGTTCTGGGTGAGGACAGTCTGTTGTTTCTGACACTTAAATGAAACTATGAGGTGACACTTGGTGACAGAGACATTCAACATTAACACACGGTAAGCACTGCCAGGACAAGTCAGCTGACTGTTATCATGTGAAATGCATATAAATACATGTATCAGACATGAACTTAGTGCTACTACATGGTGGTTGTTAAATGTCTCCTGATGAGGTTTATATCTGTACATGACGATGATATCTGTTTGGTTTTTAATAAAGACGATTAAATGTGAAAACATTAATAGAAGTTGATGTGAGAACAAGTAGAACAACATATATTTATATAATAGTTATAGTTTAACAGAAAGACTCCTTGAATCTTACAGACTTGTTTCTGCAACATAATATCGAGCTAATAAACAACACATTAAGTGGACTTCATAGTTTGCTGATGATTATTGTTGACTTTAAAGTTTTTAAGTTTTCCACCCAAAAACATTTTTCAAACTGCACTTGGGCAGAAAGTAGTATGTATGTATACACACATGGGGGGACCTCACCCTGGGGGAGGACGCCTCCCACGCTGGGGGAGGTCGCCTCACACACCCTGGGGGAGGACGCCTCCCAAACCCTGGGGGAGGACGCCTCCCACGCCGGGGAGGACGCCTCCCACACCGGGGGAGGACGCCTCCCACGCTGGGGGAGGACGCCTCACACACCGGGGGAGGATGTCTCCCACGTCGGGGGAGGACGCCTCCCACACCGGAGAAGGACGCCTCCCACACCGGGGGAGGACGCCTCCCACACGCCGGGGGAGGACGCCTCACACGCCGGGGGAGGACGCCTCACACACCCTGGGGGAGGACGCCTCACACGCCGGGGGAGGACGTCTCACACACCGGAGGAGGACGCCTCACACACCGGGGGAGGACGCCTCACACACCCTGGGGGAGGACGCCTCACACGCCGGGGGAGGACGCCTCACGCCTCACACGCTGGGACACGGCCGCGGGGAACACGCTACAATAATGGGACGGTTAACCAAAACGCCACACGCAGGACAATAGGATAATAGTTACTATATAATAGTTAATAGTTACTAGATAATAGTTACTAGATAATAGTTAATAGTTAATAGTTACTAGATAATAGTTAATAGTTAATAGTTAATAGATAATAGTTAATAGATAATAGTTACTAGATAATAGTTACTAGACAATAGATAATAGTTAATAGATAATAGTTAATAGTTAATAGATAATAGTTAATAGATAATAGTTAATAGTTAATAGTTAATATATAATAGTTACTAGATAATAGTTAATAGTTACTAGATAATAGTTAATAGTTAATAGATAATAGATAATAGATAATAGTTAATAGTTAATAGATAATAGTTACGATAATATTAGTTATAGATAATAGTTAATAGATAAGAGTTAATAGATAATAGTTAATAGATATAGTTAATACTTAATAGATATAGTTACTAGATAATAGTTAATAGATAATAGTTAATAGATAATAGTAACTAGATAATAGTTACTAGATAATAGTTAATAGATAATAGTTACTAGATAATAGTTAATAGTTACTAGATAATAGTTACTAGATAATAGTTAATAGATAATAGTTACTAGATAATAGTTAATTGTTAATAGATAATAGATAATAGTTAATAGTTAATAGATAATAGTTAATACTTAATAGATAATAGTTACTAGATAATAATTACTAGATAATAATTAATAGTTAATAGATAATAGTTACTAGATAATAGTTAATAGTTAATAGATAATAGTTAATAGATAATAGATAATAGTTAATAGATAATAGATAATAGTTAATAGATAGTTAATAGTTAATAGATAATAGTTAATAGTTACTAGATAATAGTTAATAGATAATAGTTAATAGTTACTAGATAATAGTTAATAGTTAATATATAATAGTTACTAGATAATAGTTAATAGATAATAGTTAATAGTTACTAGATAATAGATAATAGTTAATAGTTACTAGATAATAGTTACTAGATAATAGTTAATAGTTAATAGATAATAGTTAATAGATAATAGATAATAGTTAATAGTTAATAGTTACTAGATAATAGATAATAGTTAATAGTTACTAGATAATAGTTACTAGATAAAAGTTAATAGTTAATAGATAATAGTTAATAGATAATAGATAATAGTTACTAGATAATAGTTACTAGACAATAGATAATAGTTAATAGATAATAGTTAATAGATAATAGTTAATAGATAATAGTTAATAGATAATAGTTAATAGTTAATATATAATAGTTACTAGATAATAGTTAATAGATAATAGTTACTAGATAATAGTTACTAGATAATAGATAATAGTTAATAGTTAATAGATAATAGATAATAGTTAATAGTTAATAGTTAAAAGATAATAGTTAATAGATAATAGTTAATAGATAATAGATAATAGTTAATAGATAGTTAATAGTTAATAGATAATAGTTAATAGTTACTAGATAATAGTTAATAGTTAATAGATAATAGTTAATAGATAATAGTTAATAGATAATAGTTAATAGTTACTAGATAATAGTTAATACTTAATAGATAAAAGTTACTAGATAATAGTTACTAGATAATAGTTAATAGTTAATATTCAATTTTATTCAATTCAATTTTATTTATAGTATCAAATCATAACATAAGTTATCTCGAGACACTTTACAGATAGAGTAGGTCTAGACCACGCTCTATAATTTACAAAGCCCCAACAATTCCAACAATTCCAGTAATTCCCTCAAGAGCAAGCAGTGCGACAGTGGCGAGGAAAAACTCCCTCTTGGGAAGAAACCTCGGACAGACCCAGGCTCTTGGTAGCGGGTGTCTGTGTGACGAGCGGTTGGGGGTGTGATGAACAGTGGCGATAGTAGTCACATTAATAATGGAACAGTGACTGGATGTGCGGGAAGCTGCAGGGTTCAGCAGGAGCGCAGGGTTCAGCAGGGCACATGACATTGCAGGGCATCGCTGAGCTCAGCAGGGAGTGCAGCAGGACCACGCGCGACAGCTGCAACCAGGATCTTGGTGCCAACGTTCTCAAAGAAATACAGCTGGGGGAAAAAGCATAAGGACTCCGGGGAGTAAACTCCCCAGAAGCTAGGATTAGTAACAAGCATTTCTGGGACGGGCTGCACACAAATAGTGATAGTAATAGTAATAGTAATAGTAACAGTAATAGAAAGGGAGAGGAGAGAACAGCTCAGTGTGTCAAAGGAAGGAAGTCCCCGGCAGTCTAGGACTATAACAGCGTAACTGTAACAGGTAACTAAGAGACAGGTCATAAGGAGAGGTAGCTTTTTCGGGCTTAGAACTCTCCCCCTGCCGGATCTGGCGCTTGGCCTGCCTCCCTCTACTTTGTTATGTATTATTAATCTAACAACTATGAAGAGAAGCAGTTGGGCCAGTTAGGTGAACACTGCAACTCCTCACTCCCTAACTATAAGCTTTATCAAATAGGAGAGTTTTAAGTTCGTTCTTGAATGAGGTGACAGTTTCTGCGCCCAACCCAGATCGGGAGCTGGTTCCATAGGAGAGGAGCCTGATAACTGAAGGCTCTAGCTCCCATTCTACTTTTAGAGACTCTAGGTACCACCAGTAACTCTGCATTCTGGGAGCGCAGTGCTCTAGTGGGACAATAGGGTATTAGGAGCTCTTCTAGATATGATGGTGCTAGACCATTTAGAGCTTTGTAGGTCAAGAGAAGGACTTTAAACTCAATCCTGGATTCAACAGGAAGCCAATGCAGAGAAGCTAATACAGGAGAAATATGACCTCTTTTCTTAGTTCTTGTGAGAACACGCGCTGCAGCATTCTGGATCAGCTGGAGAGTCTTAAGAGACTTATTTGAGCAACCTGACAGTAGGGAATTACATCCTAATAGATAATAGTTACTAGATAATAGTTAATAGTTAATAGATAATAGTTAATACATAATAGTTAATAGTTAATAGATAATAGATAATAGACAATAGATAATAGTTAATAGATAATAGTTAATAGACATTAGATTAAATAACGTGACCATTTCACAAACTGCCATGAGACTGGGTTGACAGGGAACACCTCCCAATCCTTCATCTGGCAATAGACAAACAGATGTTATATAACAAGAGCTCTCTCTCTCTCTCTCTCTCTGTCTCTCCTGTCTCTCTGTCTCTCCTGTCTCCTCTCTCTCTACACAGCAGCACCACATCGTGGACAAACACAGACCTACAGTCAGAATACTGACATCAGGTTTACTGCAGCACTGCAAGAAGTATTCAGATTACTGCAGTAAACCACACAGTAAAAATACTCTGTTACAGTAAAAGTATCATCAGGAACATGGAGTACTTGTAGGCCGTTATATTGTTGGCTTTTATAGACTAGATGTGTTTTGTGTGCAGTAATCTTAATGTGTAAAGTAACTAGTAACTAAAGCTGTAATAGATGAATGTAGCGGAGTAACTAAAGTAACTAGTAACTAAAGCTGGAACAGATGAATGTAGCGGAGTAACTAAAGTAACTAGTAACTAAAGCTGTAACAGGTGAATGTAGTGGAGTAACTAAAGTAACAATAACTAAAGCTGGAACAGATGAATGTAGCGGAGTAACTAAAGTAACTAGTAACTAAAGCTGTAACAGGTGAATGTAGTGGAGTAACTAAAGTAACAATAACTAAAGCTGGAACAGATGAATGTAGCAGAGCAACTAAAGTAACTAGTAACTAAAGCTGGAACAGATGAATGTAGTGGAGTAACTAAAGTAACTAGTAACTAAAGCTGTAACAGATGAATGTAGCAGAGCAACTAAAGTAACTATTAACTAAAGTAACTAGTAACTAAAGCTGGAACAGATGAATGTAGCAGAGTAACTAAAGTAACAATAACTAAAGCTGGAACAGATGAATGTAGAGGAGTAACTAAAGTAACTAGTAACTAAAGCTGGAACAGATGAATGTAGCGGAGTAACTAAAGTAACTAGTAACTAAAGCTGGAACAGATGAATGTAGCGGAGTAACTAAAGTAACTAGTAACTAAAGCTGGAACAGATGAATGTAGCAGAGTAACTAAAGTAACTAGTAACTAAAGCTGGAACAGATGAATGTAGCGGAGTAACTAAAGTAACAATAACTAAAGCTGGAACAGATGAATGTAGTGGAGTAACTAAAGTAACTAGTAACTAAAGCTGTAACAGATGAATGTAGCGGAGTAACTAAAGTAACTAGTAACTAAAGCTGGAACAGATGAATGTAGCGGAGTAACTAAAGTAACTAGTAACTAAAGCTGTAACAGATGAATGTAGCAGAGCAACTAAAGTAACTATTAACTAAAGTAACAGACAAAGCTGGAACAGATGAATGTAGCAGAGTAACTAAAGTAACAGTAACTAAAGCTGGAACAGATGAATGTAGCAGGAGCAACTAAAGTAACTAGTAACTAAAGCTGTAACAGATGAATGTAGGGAGTAACTAAAGTAACTAGTAACTAAAGCTGGAACAGATGAATGTAGCGGAGTAACTAAAGTGCAGTAACAAAGTGTAGATGATGTGGGAAAAGTAACTAACTAAGCTGTAACAGATGAATGTAGCGGAGTAACTAAAGTAACTAGTAACTAAAGCTGGAACAGATGAATGTAGCGGAGTAACTAAAGTAACTAGTAACTAAAGCTGGAACAGATGAATGTAGCAGAGTAACTAAAGTAACTAGTAACTAAAGCTGTAACAGATGAATGTAGTGGAGTAACTAAAGTAACTAGTAACTAAAGCTGGAACAGATGAATGTAGTGGAGTAACTAAAGTAACTAGTAACTAAAGCTGGAACAGATGAATGTAGCGGAGTAACTAAAGTAACTAGTAACTAAAGCTGGAACAGATGAATGTAGCGGAGTAACTAAAGTAACTAGTAACTAAAGCTGTAACAGATGAATGTAGTGGAGTAACTAAAGTAACTAGTAACTAAAGCTGTAACAGATGAATGTAGCGGAGTAACTAATGTAACTAGTAACTAAAGCTGTAACAGATGAATGTAGTGGAGTAACTAAAGTAACTAGTAACTAAAGCTTTAACAGATGAATGTAGCGGAGTAACTAAAGTAACTAGTAACTAACAGATGAATGTTAGTGCTAAAGTAACTAGTAACTAAAGCTTTAACAGATGAATGTAGGAGTAACTAAAGTAACTAGTAACTAACAGATGAATGTAGTGGAGTAACTAAAGTAACTAGTAACTAAAGCTGTAACAGATGAATGTAGTGGAGTAACTAAAGTAACTAGTAATTAAAGCTTTAACAGATGAATGTAGCGGAGCAACTAAAGTAACTAGTAACTAAAGCTGGAACAGATGAATGTAGCGGAGTAACTAAAGTAACTAGTAACTAACAGATGAATGTAGCGGAGTAACTAAAGTAACTAGTAACTAAAGCTTTAACAGATGAATGTAGCGGAGTAACTAATGTAACTAGTAACTAAAGCTGTAACAGATGAATGTAGTGGAGTAACTAAAGTAACTAGTAACTAAAGCTTTAACAGATGAATGTAGCGGAGTAACTAAAGTAACTAGTAACTAACAGATGAATGTAGTGGAGTAACTAAAGTAACTAGTAACTAAAGCTTTAACAGATGAATGTAGCGGAGTAACTAAAGTAACTAGTAACTAACAGATGAATGTAGTGGAGTAACTAAAGTAACTAGTAACTAAAGCTGGAACAGATGAATGTAGTGGAGTAACTAAAGTAACTAGTAATTAAAGCTTTAACAGATGAATGTAGCGGAGCAACTAAAGTAACTAGTAACTAAAGCTGGAACAGATGAATGTAGCGGAGTAACTAAAGTAACTAGTAACTAACAGATGAATGTAGCGGAGTAACTAAAGTAACTAGTAACTAAAGCTGGAACAGATGAATGTAGCGGAGTAGAAGTAGAAAGTGGCATGA
>NC_053127.1:220000-222500 GCF_010015445.1 Perca fluviatilis
AGACCATGATAAGACCTATTTCACCTATCTACAGCTAGAGGAGACAGTGATAAGCCCTATTTCACCTATCTACAGCTAGAGGAGACAGTGATAAGCCCTATTTCACCTATCTACAGCCAGGGTAGACAGTGATAAGCCCTATTTCACCTATCTACAGCCAGGGGAGACCGTGATAAGAACTATTTCACCTATCTACAGCTAGAGGAGACCATGATAAGCCCTATTTCACCTATCTACAGCTAGGGTAGACAGTGATAAGCCCTATTTCACCTATCTACAGCTAGGGGAGACCGTGATAAGACCTATTTCACCTATCTACAGCTAGGGGTAGACCGTGATAAGCCCTATTTCACCTATCTACAGCTAGGGGAGACCGTGATAAGACCTATTTCACCTATCTACAGCTAGAGGAGACCGTGATAAGACCTATTTCACCTATCTACAGCTAGAGGAGACCATGATAAGACCTATTTCACCTATCTACAGCTAGAAGAGACCGTGATAAGACCTATTTCACCTATCTACAGCTAGAAGAGACTGTGATAAGACCTATTTCACCTATCTACAGCTAGAAGAGACTGTGATAAGCCCTATTTCAACAAACAGTGGAGTATTCCTTTAAACTGAGAGAGCGTGGCGTTCACAGACACCAGAATGAAGGAGTTCACAGTAACGTTCATCAGGCAGTAATACGGTACGTTCAGTTCACGTTCGCCCCAAAATATGAACCGAGTTCAGGCACAACACTGGCTGCTGAGTCACCAAAACATTTCATCATCATCTGGGAGCCCAACCAGAGACTGGACTGGCATTTGCCCTATTTTTTGTCAATAATCTAAGCATGGATATTAGTAACTCTGCCTCGAGTGTATCTTTCCACGCACTTTGCCGCAGTACAATCTTGAATATTTGTGTCTGCGTGCATGAAATAACCTCTCAAAATCCATTTTTCTGACATTTTAGAGACTACACAATTTATCCAGAAATATAATCCACACATTAATCAGTTACCAGTTGCAAAAATAGTAAACAGAAACACAGATCAGTGTCACTTCTGCAGTCATCTTACATTCATATATCACCCAGATTATGTGTGCAGTGTGCATCATGTGGACGGGTGCGAGCGTCTCCATGACACAGAGCTGCCTGTCTGGAAATAATGCCGGAAAAACACTATCGGCGAACGCAGCAGGTGCGTTATCAGCCAATGCCGATACACGATATATCGGCTGGCCGATAGAATCGGTCCATCACTAGTATAATCTTGAGTATTTGTGGCTGCATTTATGAAATAACTTATCAAAATTAACCAAAAGACACATTATAAGTTAGTGGCCCATAGGGGGTGGCCCAAATTTCCAGATGGCCAGTCTGTCACTGGCACCGACTCACATATTTCAACTTGTCTGCTGATATTCTACATTCATCCTATTGTTGGGACTCAAACCGACAGTGAATATATCTTCTAATCTTTGCAGCTCTGGAGTTCAGACTGAAGTTTTATCAAATCACAGAATATGACTCATTAAAATCCAAATGTTGGCAGCTGGTCCCAGTATCCCAATCAACAGTTCTCACATCGATTCAAGAGCTGCAAAGATTAGCGGATTAGCTGTCAACTATTTTGATGAATCCATTAATCAGTCTGAGTCACTTTTAAAAAAAATGTAAAATCAGGTCAACATAAGTGTGATGTCAGCTTGTTAAATGTGAATAATGTTCTAGTGTCTTCTCTCCTCTGGGACAGGAAACTGAATATCTTTGAGTTGTGGACACAAACAAGCCATTTGAGGACTTATTTGTAAACCATTAGCTGACATTTTAGAGACTAAATTAATCCATTTACCCAGAAAATAATCCAGACATTAATGAGTTGTAAATTGCAGCGCGGCTCGATACTGAACCAGCACGTACGGCGACATGAAAGCAGCCTGGCGTGGAGCTCGCACGTTTAAATAAACGGTACGAAGACACACAGAGACCAGTCCCTCCAGAAAAACATCAGCCTCAAGTCTGCATATTTATTTTATGCGCATTTTTTCAAATAAGCTGCACTTTCGCCGCATAAATTGCCTGTATATGCGCAAAATATGCGGCGCTTGCATGATGTCATAATCCCTGCATTTTCGTTGCAAAAAAGTCCCGTAATATATCTTAGCAGAAAGTTGAAAAAATGTTTTTCACACAAGAGCAATCCATTTTTTTTTTAAAAGAAGCAGTTTCTAAGGGCTTTGCTTTCGATTATGGAAAAAAAATATAATCACGATTATTTCGGTCAATATTGAAATCACGATAATTTGACACGATTGCTCGTTGACTTCTGGAAAGATGTTGCAGTTATTGAACTTAAAAAAACAGTGGAAAAAGTTAAATAAATCAAAAGTAAAAAAAAAACACATTACTTTGCCGTAATACTTTTCCTATTTAAACTTTATTTTTTCATTCAGAACACAAGAGACAATAAGAGTTTACTTGTAAAAAGTAATGAGCTAAATAATAA
>NC_053127.1:232500-247500 GCF_010015445.1 Perca fluviatilis
GGACTGTGCTTAGCTCGTAGCTGGTAGCGCTAGCATCAACCCGAGTCCAGTTAACTGGACTGTGCTTAGCTCGTAGCTGGTAGCGCTAGCTGGACGTGCTTCGTGATATTTTAATTCGGCTTTACACAATGTGCATGTGGTTTTCAACTTGTCTATGAGCCATCAGGGAGTTTTGGAAAATAAAAAGCTCCATTCAGAGTTGTGTTGTTGCTGCATTTCTCCATCACGCTGCAGCAGCAGTAGGAGGATGTGTTAGGAGGAAGTATGGCAGCTTGGTGATAAATAACGGTGCTGCAAAGGGTCAAAATAGTCGCCTGTTAGGGACGATGCAAAGCTGAGGGAAGGGTACGATAAAGTAAAAGAGACAGACACAGAGAGAGAGACAGAGAGAGAGAGAGAGACACAGAGAGAGAGAGACAGAGAGAGAGACACCGAGAGAGACAGAGAGAGACAGAGAGAGAGACACCGAGAGAGAGAGACAGAGAGAGAGAGAGACACAGAGAGAGAGAGAGACACCGAGAGACACAGAGAGAGAGAGACACACAGAGAGAGAGAGAGAGAGAGACAGACAGAGAGACATCATGTGTCTGCAGGTGGATTTGATACTGAAGCTATAGTCTACCAACACTGACTTGGCTTCCCAGAGACTCAGAGTCCAGCAGAAAACAGACCCCCATCCCATCCCTGCACCCTGAGACAAAAGCCGAGTCATCCTTAGTAAATAAAGCTGAGTCATCCTGAGTAAATTTGGGACACAATGAGCTAATTATAGCTGAACTGGGGACAGCTGGAAGCTCCACAATTTGGGTTAACTGCCACAGCATCCCTTAATAATGGAGGGCAGCCGAGTGGAAGGAATGGGCTTCAGATAGACAACTTCTCTCTGTGTTCAGACAGACAGGTTACAGTTACTTCTCTCTGTGTTCAGACAGACAGGTTACAGTTACTTCTCTCTGTGTTCAGACAGACAGGTTACAGTTACTTCTCTCTGTGTTCAGACAGACAGGTTACAGATACTTCTCTCTGTGTTCAGACAGACAGGTTACAGTTACTTCTCTCTGTGTTCAGACAGACAGGTTACAGTTACTTCTCTCTGTGTTCAGACAGACAGGTTACAGTTTCTTCTCTCTGTGTTCAGACAGACAGGTTACAGATAGCTAACCCTAACCCCCGGTGTTCAGGGCTCAGACAGACAGGTTACAGTTACTTCTCTCAGTGTTCAGACAGACAGGTTACAGTTACTTCTCTCTGTGTTCAGACAGACAGGTTACAGTTACTTCTCTCTGTGTTCAGACAGACAGGTTACAGTTACTTCTCTCTGTGTTCAGACAGACAGGTTACAGTTACTTCTCTCTGTGTTCAGACAGACAGGTTACAGTTACTTCTCTCTGTGTTCAGACAGACAGGTTACAGTTACTTCTCTCTGTGTTCAGACAGACAGGTTACAGTTACTTCTCTCTGTGTTCAGACAGACAGGTTACAGTTTCTTCTCTCTGTATTCAGACAGACAGGTTACAGATAGCTAACCCTAACCCCCGGTGTTCAGGGCTCAGACAGACAGGTTACAGTTTCTTCTCTCTGTGTTCAGACAGACAGGTTACAGATAGCTAACCCTAACCCCCGGTGTTCAGGGCTCAGACAGACAGGTTACAGTTACTTCTCTCTGTGTTCAGACAGACAGGTTACAGTTACTTCTCTCTGTGTTCAGACAGACAGGTTACAGTTACTTTTGTGTGTTCAGACAGACAGGTTACAGTTTCTTCTGTGTGTGTTCAGACAGACAGGTTACAGTTATTTGCTGTATTCGACAGACAGGTTACAGCCCCCAACTAAACCCCGGTGTTCGGGGCTCAGACAGACAGGTTACAGTTTCTTCTCTTGTTCAGACAGACAGGTTACAGATAGCTAACCCAACCGGTGTTCAGGGGCTCAGACAGACAGGTTACAGTTTCTTCTGTTTTAGACAGACAGGTTACAGATAGCAAACTCGTGTTCGCAGACAGACAGGTTACAGATTCTTCTCAGTGTTCAGACAGACAGGTTACAGTTACTTCTCTGTGTTCAGACAGACAGGTTACAGTTACTTCCCTGTGTTCAGACAGACAGTTACAGTTACTTGACAGACAGTTACATAACAACAGTTACGTTACTTCTCTGTGTTAGACAGACAGTTACGTTGTTGTTCGACAGACAGGTTACAGTTCTCTGTGTTCAGACAGACAGGTTACAGTTACTTCTCTGTGTTTCGAGACAGACAGGTTACAGTTACTTCTGTGTTCAGACAGACAGGTTACAGTTACTTCTCTCTGTGTTCAGACAGACAGGTTACAGTTACTTCTCTCTGTGTTCAGACAGACAGGTCCTTTATACTGTTACTTTTTAAAGTAGTTTTTGCCAGAGGTGGAAAGTTACAAATTACAATTACTCACGTTCAAATAAAGTCTGAATATCTCAAGAAAAAAAAGATTATTTTTTGTGAGCGTGTGAGTGAGAGAGAGAGAGACAGAGGACGGACAAGAGACAGACAGAGAGAGGAGAGACAGGAGAGAAGAGACAGGGAGAGGACAGGAGGAGAGAGGGAGAGAGACAGAGAGAGACGAGAGAGGAGAGAGGAGAGAGAGAGAGGAGACGAGAGGAGAGAAGAGACGAGAGAGAGAGAGAGAGACAGAGGAGAGAGGAGGAGACAGACAGAGAGAGAGACAGAGAGAGAGAGAGGACAGAGAGAGAGACAGGGGACAGAGGAGGGCGGAGGACAAGAAGAGAGAGAGAAGAGAGGACAGAGAGAGACAGAGAGAGAGACAGAGAGAGAGAAGAGAGAGAAGAGAGAGACAAGAGGACGACAGACAGACAGACAGAGAGAGAGACAGACAGACAGAGAGAGAGAGAGGAGAGACAGAGAGAGGACAGAGAGAGAGAGAGAGAGAGAGACAAGAGAGAGAGAGACAGGAGAGAGAGACAGAGAGAGAGAGACAGAGAGAGAGAGAGAGAGAGAGGACAGAGAGAGACAGAGAGAGAGAGACAGAGAGAGAGACGAGAGGGAGAGACAGAGAGAGACACAGAGAGAGACAGAGAGAGAAGAGAGACAAGGACGAGAGAGAGAGAGAGAGAGACAAGAGAACAGAGGAGGACAGGAGACGACAGAGAGACAGGACCGAGAGGAGAGAGAGAGACAGAGAGACAGGAGAGAGACAGAGAGAGGACAGAGAGAGACAGAGAGAGAGGAGAGACAGGAGAGACGAGAGAGAGACAGAGAGAGGACAGAAAAGAGAGAGACAGAGGAGAGACAGAGGAGAGACAGAGAGAGACAGAGAGAGAGAGACAGAGACAAGAGAGAGAAGACAGAGAGAGAGACAGAGAGAGAGACAGAGAGAGACAGAGAGGAGACAGACAGAGAGAAGAGACAGAGACCGAGAGAGAGAGAGGAGACAGAGAGAGAGACAGAGAGACAGAGAGAGAGAGACAGAGAGAGAGACACAGAGAGAGAGAGAGAGAGAGAGAGAGACACAGAGAGAGAGACAGAGAGGACAGACGAGAGAGAGACACAGAGAGACAGAGAAGAGAGAGAGAGAGACAGAGAGAGACAGAGAGAGGAGACAGAGAGGACAGAGAGACAAGGAAGAGAGAGAGAGAGAGAGAGAGACAGACAGAGAGACGGAGAGAGAGAGAGACAGACAGAGAGACAGAGAGAGAGAGAGAGACAGAGAGAGACAGACAGAGAGAGAGAGACAGACAGAGAGACGGAGAGAGAGAGAGACAGACAGAGAGACAGAGAGATATATATATATATATATATATAAAATATTTTCAAGAAAAAAAGTAGTTTTTTGTGTAGTTTGTGCTTTTTAAAGTAGTTTTATAAAATGTGTAATTTGACTTTATATTTTTTACTATATGTTAAAGAGCAAACAACAAACGTACCTGTCAAATTAAAAGCCTGAGCTTCGACTTGTTGTCGCTTATTTTCCAAAATTATTGTTGCTTTTGGCGTTTTTTAAGCTCTTTTCTATGTTTTTTTTTAAAGTTATTACCACTCTGGTTTACACTTAATTTTGGAATTCATGCACAGTAATCCTCATTTGTAGGAAATGATACCTAATTTTTGAGTAAAAAAATAAATAAAAAAGCAGAAATGTATGAAATATTTGGACTAATATTAGAGGAACGTGTGCTGATGGATAATCGGAGACTTCAAAGAGTCAAAGTTTGAGTCAGAATATACAGTTTGGAAACCATTTCAACTTTTTTTTTTAAATGCCAAAAACTTGAATAAAAACATCCAAAATGTAACAAAAGTAGTGATCACGGACTGTACGTGCGAAGACCATTGTAAGGAATCCATCTAATGTTCAAGTAATTAAATAAAAAGAAGACATAATTGTGATTTTGGGGTCAAAATGGACCCAAGGACAACATGACATCACATTACGTGTCTTTTAGCTGACGCTTTTATCCAAATTGTTTATCCAAATATATATCTCTATGAGGGGTAACCCGCCTGTGGAGCCACTAGGGGGTTAAGTGTCTTGCTCAGGGACACAGTGGCTGATGTATTGCAGTGGGAATCGAACCCTAGCGCTCCCACACCATAGGAATGCATCATATCCACTGCGCCATCACCACCACCAAGGGAACGCAGCGCTCTGACGCGCAACGGAGTATTTGTATTGTTGTTCTAGTACTTCTTCTGAAGGAGTACTTGGGACTACCTTCTGATCCGGATCGATACGTGATTTCTGCAGGCTGGAGAATCCACGCAGCAGCTTCACGCGCGTTTTCGCAACCTGCTTTTTTTAAATTACGTGCGTGGGAAACGCGGCGGCGGAGCGTGTGAATGCACACGTTAAGCACCGGAAGTCTGTTTGGTTCCTTAAAGTGTTTAAAAGTGTTTTTTTTTTTAAAAAGAGCCCAAACTCACCCAGAAAGTCCATGAGAGAAGCGCGTCAGCTCCTCTGGGAGTAAACACTCATTCAGTCTGAAGCTCTGTTACGTCCCGTCAACACAGGGCACGTTAACACGCCCACTTCCGGCCCCGGGCCTTCAGAATAAAAGCCCTACTAGCAGAAACCTGCATTTTGACGGCAGATATCCGCCTTAAAGTTCATATTTAAACATCATGTTGTCCCCAAAACTTCTATATCAGACATATGGGTTTCTTTTTAACCAAATTACACCAAAAATTAAGTACAATTGCAAGTACTTGATTACTACTTTCACTGAATTGTGGGTATTAAATTTTATAGCATTTAAAAAAACTGAAATGGTTTCAAAACCTGACTAAAACTTTCTCCACCAACATACGTTCCTCTGATTATTATAATTAGCCAAAATCATTCATTTTTTTAATTTAAAATTAGGTATAATCTCCTATAAATGAGATTTATTGACCATGAATTCCAAATATACGTGTAAAACTAGTGGTGATAAGTTGGGGTTAGTGAAAAATAGCATCGAAAACGTGGAAAAAAGTGACAAAAACATTGAAAAAAGTGACAAAAACATTGAAATAAGTGACAAAAACGTCAGAAAATGTGTCAAATATATATATATATATGTATATATTAAAAAGTCTTAATTTTGACCCAGAAGGACATCACAAGGGTTAAATAAAAGTGGTTATAAAGCTAAAAACTTTTTTTTATTCAATGCTTTTGACATTTTTGGGGATGTTACAATAACTGATTCAAGGCTCAAAAGACTGAAAGTAGGAAGAACATAAAAGGGACAATTTTTTAATTTTAGCCACTTTTTTTAGCCCTGTTTTTGAAGCCTTTTCCACGCTGCTTTCAATGCTTTTGAAGTTTTTTTGGGGGGAGTTTTAATACCTGATTCAAGGCGTGGGAATAAATAAATAAAATGGACACATTTTTTTGTCCATGGCAACCGTTCCTGTAGATCTCTCTGCAGTTGCTACGTAAATAAATACATTTTTATATTATTTCTTTATTTTAAAATTAAATATCTTCATTGGTGTTTGTTGCATCTATCGGGTGGCAGTAGCTGTGGGGTGGCAGTAGCTGGAGAGGTGCCAGTTCACCTCCTGGGCACTGCCAAGGTGCTCTTGAGCAAGGCACTGAACCCCCAAACTGCTCGGGGCACCCACTCTGACACCTCTCCATTAGTGCATGTAGAGGTACTGAGCATGTGTGTGTAATCCAGGCCTGTGTGTAATGTGTGTAATAACAACAGAGTGAAAACATTGTAATTTCCCCTGGCTGGATTAACAAAATATACATTATTATTATTAATAATAATTATTATCTGCTCATTTATGAATATAATTGTGTCATAAATTGAATAAACCTTTAATAACCTTCACTGTTGACTGTTTACTGACTACCGTGTGTTTTTATGAAGATGAGCGGCGCAGTAAGATGTGGCATCAGGCTACAATGTGTTGTATTGACAGATTAAGATGTGTTAAATTGTTTTATTGTGTTATTTTTGGACTGAATCCAGCTCTGTTTGAAGGCTTTTATTTTGACAGTGAGGCTGCAGGATGTGTTGGGTCTTATTGTGGCGGGGCTGACAGGTGGAGCAGACTGAGGAATGCAGCAGATCCAGAGTCGGTCAGAGCTTCAGACTGACACAATAGAAACACTTTAAACTGTCTGGTTTAACTTCTGTAAACACTGACAGGCTCAGATTATTATTCTAAGAGTCTGACAACATTATGGGATGGATCCCTACAGAGATAGACCTTTTAGTTAAAGAGTAAGATCCTTTTAGTTTAACATGAAACAGCCCCAAAATCACCATCACCAAACTCCACCAGACTCCATGTAAATAATCAGGACTTTTAGTATTTATAGAGCCAGCATATCTCCACCAGACTCCATGTAAATAATCAGGACTTTTAGCGTGTATAGAGCCAGCATATTTCCACCAGACTCCATGTAAATAATCAGGACTTTTAGTGTGTATAGAGCCAGCATATCTCCACCAGACTCCATGTAAATAATCAGGACTTTTATCATCGTAAAACACACTTCATTCAAAGTTGACAGAAACTAAATAAAACTACCAAAAGCCGTCTTGGTTCATCTTTCCACTGTTCCAACAATCACCACTCTGGTGTGGTTGAAATAAACCCTTAATTCACCCATTTACATGTGGAGATATGCTGGCTCTATACACACTAAAAGTCCTGATTATTTACATGGAGTCTGGTGGAGATATGCTGGCTCTATACACGCTAAAAGTCCTGATTATTTACATGGAGTCTGGTGGAAATATGCTGGCTCTATACACGCTAAAAGTCCTGATTATTTACATTGAGTCTGGTGGAGATATGCAGGCTCTATACACGCTTAAAAGTCCTGATTATTTACATGGAGTCTGGTGGAGATATGCTGGCTCTATACACGCTTAAAAGTCCTGATTATTTACATGGAGTCTGGTGGAGATATGCTGGCTCTATACACACTAAAAGTCCTGATTATTTACATGGAGTCTGGTGGAGATATGCTGGCTCTATACACGCTAAAAGTCCTGATTATTTACATGGAGTCTGGTGGAGATATGCTGTCTCTATACACGCTAAAAGTCCTGATTATTTACATGGAGTCTGGTGGAGATATGCTGACTCTATACACGCTAAAAGTCCTGATTATTTACATGGAGTCTGGTGGAGATATGCTGGCTCTATACACGCTAAAAGTCCTGATTATTTACATGGAGTCTGGTGGAGATATGCTGGCTCTATACACGCTAAAAGTCCTGATTATTTACATGGAGTCTGGTGGAGATATGCTGTCTCTATACACGCTAAAAGTACTGATTATTTACATGGAGTCTGGTGGAACCTTCAACATTTTTGTAATTTCTTTAGACCTTTTTGTCACTTTTGCTGAAATTTCTTTAACTTTTTTTCAGGTTTCTGTCACTTGCCGGAATATTTTGTCATTTTTTTTAACTTTTTGGGCGCTCCTTTGCTATGATGGCCGAGGAACTTTCTCCTTGACTTCGTTAGGACTTTATGTCGACCAAACTGTGAGTGAGAAGACTATATCACACAAAGCCTATCGATAAACTAAACATGTCTGGCCCTTGGTGGGATTCTAATTTTCCAGTGTGGCCCTCTGGGAAGTTGAGTTTGACCCCCCTGTCGTACAGAGTCATGTGCAGTTGAAAATACAGAGCAGACTCCCCCAGACTAATATTCAATCTTAAAAGATAGCGCTTGGTCTGCTGATAGCCAGACTATCAGACTTTCTTATTGCGTTTACATTGTTTATATAATAATGGTGCATAATTAGGGCTGTGCAATTAATCTAAATGTAATCGTGATTATGATTTCGGCTCCCAAAGATCACAAAAACAGAATAATTGAGAAAAACAATTATTTTTGCTCATTACGTTTTGCAAGAAAACTCTTATTGTCTCTCGTGTTCTGAATGAAAAAATAAAGTTTAAATAGGAAAAGTATTACGGCAAAGTTCACAGCTGTATGTGTGTTTTTTTACTGTTGATTTATGTAACTTTTTCCACTGTTTAAGTTCAATAATTGCAACATGTTTCCAGAAGTCAACGAGTAATCGTGTTGAATAATCGTGATTATGTTTTTTTTTTCCCATAATCGAGCAGCCCTATGCATAACGATGTTGAAATTGCATTCTTCTTTGTACTGAAAAAAGTTAAATTTTCTGAGCGTAGGTCAAATATGTGATCCTAATTCTTCCCCAAACGGAGGGAACACACCGCTGCTATAAGCGTGGTCACGGTGAAAGGCGAGGGGAAGACGAGCTGCAGAGCTCAGGCGGTTTACGTGCACTCAGGCAACGCTGTAATTAGACAAAGACTAAAATGACATGTCAGCCATCGCTGCTGCTCGTCCTTCATGCAGAGACAATGAAAGACGAGTGCAAGCAGAACAACAAGAAGGAGAAGGAGGAGAAGGAAAACAAGAACTGGGTGATAAAAGACTCTTATTTCCTGTTTTATTATATTTCACTTCCCACTTTAACTTCATAATCCTTCAACCGGCATCAAGCACTTTAAAACCAGAGTAAATTCTTTATAATATACGAGAGAAATTCAGGATCAAAACCAGTAAAAACACAGTATTATAACCAGTATATATACAGAACTAAACTATGATAATTAGAGTATTATAACCAGTATATATACAGAACTAAACTATGGATAATTACAGTATTATAACCAGTATATATACAGAACTAAACTATGATAATTACAGTATTATAACCAGTATATATACAGAACTAAACTATGGATAATTAGAGTATTATAACCAGTATATATACAGAACTAAACTATGGATAATTACAGTATTATAACCAGTATATATACAGAACTAAACTATGATAATTAGAGTATTATAACCAGTATATATACAGAACTAAACTATGATAATTAGAGTATTATAACCAGTATATATACAGAACTAAACTATGATAATTAGAGTATTATAACCAGTATATATACAGAACTAAACTATGATAATTAGAGTATTATAACCAGTATATATACAGAACTAAACTATGATAATTAGAGTATTATAACCAGTATATATACAGAACTAAACTATGGATAATTACAGTATTATAACCAGTATATATACAGAACTAAACTATGATAATTACAGTATTATAACCAGTATATATACAGAACTAAACTATGGATAATTAGAGTATTATAACCAGTATATATACAGAACTAAACTATGATAATTAGAGTATTATAACCAGTATATATACAGAACTAAACTATGATAATTAGAGTATTATAACCAGTATATATACAGAACTAAACTATGATAATTAGAGTATTATAACCAGTATATATACAGAACTAAACTATGATAATTAGAGTATTATAACCAGTATATATACACAACTAAACTATGATAATTACAGTATTATAACCAGTATATATACAGAACTAAACTATGATAATTAGAGTATTATAACCAGTATATATACACAACTAAACTATGGATAATTACAGTATTATAACCAGTATATATACAGAACTAAACTATGATAATTACAGTATTATAACCAGTATATATACAGAACTAAACTATGGATAATTACAGTATTATAACCAGTATATATACAGACCTAAACTATGGATAATTAGAGTATTATAACTAGTATATATACAGAACTAAACTATGATAATTAGAGTATTATAACTAGTATATATACAGAACTAAACTATGATAATTAGAGTATTATAACCAGTATATATACAGAACTAAACTATGATAATAAGAGTATTATAACTAGTATATATACAGAACTAAACTATGATAATTAGAGTATTATAACTAGTATATATACAGAACTAAACTATGATAATTAGAGTATTATAACCAGTATAAAGCCAGTATTATAACCAGTATAAAGCCAGTATTATAACCAGTATATATACAGAACTAAACTATGATAATTACAGTATTATAACCAGTATATATACAGAACTAAACTATGGATAATTACAGTATTATAACCAGTATAAAGCCAGTATTATAACCAGTATAAAGCCAGTATAAAACCAGTATAAAGCCAGTATTATAACCAGTATAAAGCCAGTATTATAACCAGTATAAAGCCAGTATTATAACCAGTATAAAGCCAGTATTATAACCAGTATAAAGCCAGTATTATAACCAGTATAAAGCCAGTATTATAACCAGTATTAAAGTTGTATTATAACCAGTATAAAGCCAGTATTATAACCAGTATAAAAGCCAGTATTATAACCAGTATAAAGTCAGTATAAAGCCAGTATTATAACCAGTATAAAGCCAGTATTATAACCAGTATAAAGCCAGTATTATAACCAGTATAAAGCCAGTATTATAACCAGTATGAAGCCAGTATTATAACCAGTATAAAGCCAGTATTATAACCAGTATAAAGCCAGTATTATAACCAGTATAAAGCCAGTATTATAACCAGTATTATAACCGGTATAAAGCCAGTATTATAACCAGTATAAAGCCAGTATTATAACCAGTATAAAGCCAGTATTATAACCAGTATAAAGCCAGTATTATAACCAGTATGAAGCCAGTATTATAACCAGGATAAAGCCAGTATTATAACCAGTATAAACCAGTATAAACCAGTATAAAGCCAGTATTATAACCAGGATAAAGCCAGTATTATAACCAGTATAAAGCCAGTATTATAACCAGTATGAAGCCAGTATTATAACCAGTATAAAGCCAGTATTATAACCAGT
Organism: Perca fluviatilis; assembly: GCF_010015445.1. Classification (NCBI taxonomy): domain Eukaryota; kingdom Metazoa; phylum Chordata; class Actinopteri; order Perciformes; family Percidae; genus Perca; species Perca fluviatilis. The sequence goes on from NC_053127.1 coordinate 243,712, forward strand.
ATAAAGCCAGTATTATAACCAGTATAAAGCCAGTATTATAACCAGTATAAACCAGTATAAACCAGTATAAAGCCAGTATTATAACCAGTATAAAGCCAGTATTATAACCAGTATAAAGCCAGTATTATAACCAGTATAAAGCCAGTATTATAACCAGTATAAAGCCAGTATTATAACCAGTATAAAGCCAGTATTATAACCAGTATAAACCAGTATAAACCAGTATAAACCAGTATAAAGCCAGTATTATAACCAGTATAAACCAGTATAAACCAGTATAAAGCCAGTATTATAACCAGTATAAACCAGTATAAAGCCAGTATTATAACCAGTATAAAGCCAGTATAAAGCCAGTATAAAGCCAGTATAAAGCCAGTATTATAACCAGTATAAAGCCAGTATAAAGCCAGTATAAGCCAGTATAAAGCCAGTATTATAACCAGTATAAAGCCAGTATAAAGCCAGTATAAAGCCAGTATAAAGCCAGTATTATAACCAGTATAAACCAGTATAAACCAGTATAAAGCCAGTATTATAACCAGTATAAACCAGTATAAACCAGTATAAAGCCAGTATTATAACCAGTATAAAGCCAGTATTATAACCAGTATAAACCAGTATAAACCAGTATAAACCAGTATAAAGCCAGTATTATAACCAGTATTATAACCAGTATAAAGCCAGTATTATAACCAGTATTATAACCAGTATAAAGCCAGTATTATAACCAGTATTATAACCAGTATAAAGCCAGTATTATAACCAGTATTATAACCAGTATAAAGCCAGTATTATAACCAGTATAAAGCCAGTATTATAACCAGTATTATAACCAGTATAAAGCCAGTATTATAACCAGTATAAAGCCAGTATTATAACCAGTATTATAACCAGTATAAAGCCAGTATTATAACCAGTATTATAACCAGTATAAAGCCAGTATTATAACCAGTATTATAACCAGTATAAAGCCAGTATTATAACCAGTATAAAGCCAGTATTATAACCAGTATTATAACCAGTATAAACCAGTATTATAACCAGTATTATAACCAGTATAAAGCCAGTATTATAACCAGTATTATAACTAGTATAAAGCCAGTATTATAACCAGTATAAAGCCAGTATTATAACCAGTATTATAACCAGTATAAACCAGTATTATAACCAGTATAAACCAGTATAAACCAGTATGAGAACGAGAAACGTCGGCCAGGTGAGTGTGTGTTTGTGTCTCTATAATGAGGCGTTTGGGTGCAGCCTGTAATTTCCCCCGCTCTGTGCTCTGTGCTCTGTGTGCTGTCTGGGGGGCCTTTTGTGTGTGGGGGCCTCGTGTGTGTGGTGGGACTGGGGGGCCTGTGTGTGTGGGCTTGTGGACGGGGGCCTGTGGGACTGGGGGGCCTGTGTGTGCAGTGGGGGGGCCTGTGGGACTGGGGGGCGTGTGGGGGTGGGCCTGTGGGACTGGGGGGGCTGTGGGGACTGGGGGCGTGTGTGTGTGGGGGGCCTGTGGGACTGGGGGGCCTGTGGGACTGGGGGGCCTGTGTGTGGGGGGGGGCCTGTGGGACTGGGGGGGCCTGTGTGTGTGGGGGCCTGTGGGACGGGGGGCTGTTTTTGTGGGGGGCTTGTGTGTGTGGGGGGCCTGTGTGTGTGGGGGGGGCCTGTGGGACAAAGCGTCCAGTGTCTGGGCGTCCGGGTGAAGGAGCTGGACTGACCCCCTGACCCTCAGTGGTACGCCCCGGCTGGACTGACCCCCCTGACCCTCAGTGGCAGCGCCCGGCTGGACTGACCCCCTGACCCTCTGTGGTACGCCCGGCTGGACTGACCCCCTGACCCTCAGTGGTAATGCCCCGGCTGGACTGACCCCCTGACCCTCTGTGGTACCCGGCTGGACTAACCCCTGACCCTCTGTTGTAACGCCCCGGCTGGACTGACCCCCCTGACCCTCAGTGGTACGCCCCGGCTGGACAGACCCCCCTGACCCTCAGTGGTACGCCCCGGCTGGACTGACCCCCCTGACCCTCTGTGGTACGCCCCGGCTGGACTGACCCCCCTGACCCTCAGTGGTACGCCCCGGCCCAGGGGTCTCCCACCCAGAGCTGCAGGGGTCCTGGACCAGACCGGACGGGGAAACAACCAATCGGAACTTCCCAAAACTTTGACTCAGACTTTTGTCAACATGTCAGCGGTGGAAGAAGTATCCAGATACTTTACTGTAGTAAAAGTACTAATACCACACTGTAGAAATACACTGTCTAATACCACACTGTAGAAATACTCTGTCTAATACCACACTGTAGAAATACTCTGTCTAATACCACACTGTAGAAATACTCTGTCTAATACCACACTGTAGAAATACTCTGTCTAGTACCACACTGTAGAAATACTCTGTCTAATACCACACTGTAGAAATGTCTAATACCACATGTAGAAATACTCTGTCTAATACCACACTGTAGAAATACTTTCTAATACCACACTGTAGAAATACTCTGTCTAATACCACACTGTAGAAATACTCTGTCTAGTACCACACTGTAGAAATACTCTGTTTAGTACCACACTGTAGATATACACTGTCTAATACCACACTGTAGAAATACTCTGTCTAATACCACTGTGAGATATACACTGTTTAATACCACACTGTAGAAATACTCTGTCTAATACCACACTGTAAAAACTCTGTCTAGTAACACACCCTGTATAAATACTCTGTCTAGTACCACACTGTAGAAATACTCTGTCTAATACCACACTGTAGAAATACTCTGTCTAGTACCACACTGTAGAAATACTCTGTCTAATACCACACTGTAGAAATACTCTGTCTAGTACCACACTGTAGAAATACTCTGTCTAGTACCACACTGTAGAAATACTCTGTCTAGTACCACACTGTATAAATACTCTGTCTAATACCACACTGTAGAAATACTCTGTCTAGTACCACACTGTAGAAATACTCTGTCTAATACCACACTGTAGAAATACTCTGTCTAGTACCACACTGTAGAAATACTCTGTCTAGTACCACACTGTAGAAATACTCTGTCTAATACCACACTGTAGAAATACTCTGTCTAGTACCACACTGTAGAAATACTCTGTCTAGTACCACACTGTATAAATACTCTGTCTAGTACCACACTGTAGAAATACTCTGTCTAGTACCACACTGTAGAAATACTCTGTCTAATACCACACTGTAGAAATACTCTGTCTAATACCACACTGTAGAAATACTCTGTCTAATACCACACTGTAGAAATACTCTGTCTAGTACCACACTGTAGAAATACTCTGTCTAATACCACACTGTAGAAATACTCTGTCTAGTACCACACTGTATAAATACTCTGTCTAATACCACACTGTAGAAATACTCTGTCTAATACCACACTGTAGAAATACTCTGTCTAATACCACACTGTAGAAATACTCTGTCTAATACCACACTGTAGAAATACTCTGTCTAATACCACACTGTAGAAATACTCTGTCTAGTACCACACTGTAGAAATACTCTGTCTAATACCACACTGTAGATATACACTGTCTAATACCACACTGTAGAAATACTCTGTCTAATACCACACTGTATAAATACTCTGTCTAATACCACACTGTAGATATACACTGTCTAATACCACACTGTAGAAATACTCTGTCTAGTACCACACTGTAGAAATACTCTGTCTAATACCACACTGTAGAAATACTCTGTCTAATACCACACTGTAGAAATACTCTGTCTAATACCACACTGTAGAAATACTCTGTCTAATA
>NC_053127.1:252500-254651 GCF_010015445.1 Perca fluviatilis
TACACACAACAACACACAAAGAACACAACAAACAACAAAAACACACAATAAAAAAACACACACAAACACAAAACAACAATAAAAAAAAACACACCACACAAAACACAACAGAACACATATCAATACAAAACAATCAATCAATAGAGAAACATATCACAGAGAAACAAACACACATCATCATTATTAACACAGAAAACACAATACACAACATCAACAATAACACAAACAACAATACCACACACACAATAATAACACAATATCATATAGAGAAACACATCTATCAATATAATCATTACAGAAACATATATCATCACAGAAACACACACACACACACAGAAACACACACACACAGAAACACACACACACAGAAACACACACACACAAATGCCTCCACACACACCCCCAGCAGTGGTGTTACATAATGAGATGTTACTGAGCTCTGTCCTGCTCTAATCTTCTGCTCCACTGGTTCCAGAGTGATGCAGCTCACCACAACAACAACAACAACAACAACACCACTCTCCCCCTCCTCCCTCCCTCCCCCTCCTCCCTCCTCCCTCCCTCCCTCCCTCCCTCCTCCCCCCTCCCTCTGTGGTTCTTACCGAGCAGCGCGGCAGTGGCGCCCTCTGCTGGGAACTCTGGGAACTGTCCCTCCGAGGGGACACTGACCGTCCTGCGGAGACTTCGGCCCTTGGAGGAGCTGGTGGGGCTCTCCTGAGCATCTCCTGCAGCCTGGGGGGGGGGGAGGGAGGGAGGAGAGGGAGGGAGGAGAGGGGGGGAAGAGGTCCCAGTGAGGCAGGCATTCACATAGACTTGATTTGATTTGATTCAATTGCAAGAGAGTGCCCTACACATGACAAAAGGACATCAAATACAATCGAGGATAAAAACACAATAAAGTCCAGGACTTATTTCCATTGTGGTCCTCAACACACATCAGGACAAGACAAGACACTCAATGGCATAACATAAAAACATTTTTCTTAAATATAAATAGTAACTCGCCCTTTAATCTATTGCGCAACCCTCTCTAGTAACCAGACCTTGATGCTCTTTTTAAACAAGTTCAGGCTGGAAATGACTTAGACAAGTTTTTACATTAAAACATACTAGATTATAGACCTTTTCCACAGCAGACATGTGGACCTGTCATAGCAGGAAAAGCACAGTGCAATGATTCCAGACAGTTGTAACATGTATAAAGTTATATGATTCCAGCCAGTTGTAGCGTGTATAAAGTTATATGATTCCAGCCAGTTGTAGTTGTATAAAGTTATAAGATTCCAGCCAGTTGTAGCGGTATAAAGTTATATGATTCCAGCCAGCTGCCGCCGTATAAAAGTTATATGATTCCGTTTCAGTTGTAGCGCAGTATAAAGCTATATGATTCCGTTTCAGTTGTAGCTGTATAAAAGCCATATATGATACGTAGCCAGTTGTGGTGGTGTATAAAGTTATATGATTCCAGCCAGTTGTAGCATGTATAAAGCTATAAGGATACCTCAGCCAAGTCGTAGCGTGGCAGTTATATAGCGATTCCGTTTCTAGCTAGAAGCGCAGTATAAAGTTATGATTCCAGCCAGTTGCAGCATGTATAAAGCGGTACATTCCGCCAGCTAGAAGGAGCAGTTTATATGATTCCAGTTGTAGCGCAGTATAAAGTTATGTATGATACCAAAACCAGCTGTAGCGCAATGTGCTTATGATTCCAGCCAGTTGTAGCATGGGATAAAGTTATATGGGATACAGCCGTGCCAGCGGTATAAAGTTGCTGGCGATCTTTGCCAGTACGTATAAAGTTATATGATTCCGTGTTTGAAGTAGAAGCGTAGGAGCAAAGTTATATGATTCCGTTTAAAGTGTTTTAAGTAAAGTTATATGATTCCAGCCAGTTGTAGCATGTAAGCAAGTTATATGATTCCAGCCAGTTGTAAATACGTATAGTTATATGATTCCAGCCAGCGGTAGTCGCCATAGAAGGGAAGTTTGCATGATTCCCAGCCAGTTGTAGCGGTATGTTATATGATTCCGTTTCGGGCCGGTGTATCATGTATAAAGCCATATGATTCCGTTTCAGTTGTAGCATGTATAAAGTTACATGATCCCAGCCGCCAGTTAGCAAATAATGCAACTGAACGTAGCTACTAACAA
>NC_053127.1:257339-292339 GCF_010015445.1 Perca fluviatilis
GTGTAAGGTGCACAAGTTCTAAGACGCTAATGTAAAAAAATAAACATAAGTATGGTTTATATACAGTGTGATATGCAGTGTGGAGTAATGATATTGCACAGTATACAGATATTGCACATTAGTGAAAATTGCACATTTCAATTTTATTTATAGTATCAAATCATAGATTTAATACTATTCAAGAGTTATCTCAGGACTAGGGATTTTAACCGTTGACCGTTTGACCGGTGGGTGACCATTTCAACGTTAACCGGTCAAAGTTATTGTTAGTCGGTTAAAAAAATAAAAAAGTGATCTCTAAATTAGGCAATTATAGATATTGGAATAAACGCAAACTATTTCGGTGAGATGCGACAGAGTTGAGAAATTGCAGGCGCGGCTCGAAATGGCTGTTATTTCAAATAGCGTAGCATATTTTAAACTAAACGGTTAACCGGTTTCAACCGGTTAATGAGGCTCGGTCACCGGTCAAGAAAATTTTTAGTTTTCGCCATCCCTACTCAGGACACTTTACAGATAGATTAGGTCTAGACCACACTCTTTAATTTACAAAGACCCAACAATTCCAGAGTTATCAATATTATCCATGGTATTAAATATTGCACATTAGGTGGGTAGAAGAGAGTCTGGGGGGGAGTTAGACTGTGAGGTCAGTGCATGTGTGAGTTCAGAGTGGTTAGAACTGTTGTTGAGTCTGGTAGTCCTTCTTCTGATGGACCTGATGGACCTGTAGCTCCTTCCTGAGTCTCCCTGTGGTCCTGAAGATAAGACCGATTTGTCTCTACAGTGGTCTGACATGTTGAGATAGTTTAGAGTCCTTGGTTTCTATCTTTCTATTACATCTTCTATTACATGTTTTTATTATATCTTTCTATTACATCTTCTATTACATGTTTTTATTATATCTTCATTGATCTCACATCTTCTATTACATCTAACCCCTATAACTTAAATACATCCACTAACTCAATAATCATAATATTCTATTACATCTTCTATTACATGTTTTTATTATATCTTTCTATTAGATCTTCTATTACATCTTTCTATTACATCTTCTATTACATCTTTCTATTACATCTTTCTATTACATCTTCTATTACATCTTTCTATTATATCTTTCTATTACATCTTTCTATTACATCTTTCTATTACATCTTTCTATTACATCTTCTATTACATCTTCTATTACATCTTTCTATTACATCTTCTATTACATCTTCTATTATATCTTTCTATTACATCTTCTATTACATCTTCTATTACATGTTTTTATTAGATCTTCTATTACATCTTCTATTACATCTTCTATTATATCTTTCTATTAGATCTTCTATTACATCTTCTATTATATCTTTCTATTAGATCTTCTATTACATCTTCTATTACATGTTTTTATTATATCTTTCTATTACATCTTCTATTACATGTTTTTATTATATCTTTCTATTAGATCTTCTATTACATCTTTCTATTACATCTTCTATTACATCTTTCTATTACATCTTTCTATTACATCCTATACATCTTCTATACATCTCTATACATCTTTCTATTACATCTTCTATACATCTTCTATTATATCTTTCTATTACATCTTCTATTACATCTTCTATTACATGTTTTTATTAGATCTTCTATTACATCTTCTATTACATCTTCTATTATATCTTTCTATTAGATCTTCTATTACATCTTCTATTATATCTTTCTATTAGATCTTCTATTACATCTTCTATTACATCTTCTATTATATGTTTTTATTATATCTTTCTATTAGATCTTCTATTACATCTTCTATTATATCTTTCTATTAGATCTTCTATTACATCTTCTATTATATCTTTCTATTAGATCTTATCTTCTATTACATCTTCTATTACATCTTCTATTATATCTTCTATTATATCTTTCTGTATTCTGACAGAATGTGTTTTCTTATAACTCAAAAGAGACAAATTAAGAAACGGGTTTAAATGAACTTCCTGTTAACCAGAAGTAAAAAGTGAAGCCTGTGAATGAATAAAATCGGAAACTCTTTTTCAGAAATGGGTCCATCTGAAAACATCATCACCATGGCAACGGCAGACAGGTAACGACCTCAGCGATACTTTCCTCAACACAACAACACAACAACAGATTGTAGATGCTAATTCAGAGGTTTTCAGTAGAGAAGTTCTGATAACATTTATTCAGATTCTGAAACCTGAACGTATCAGCCAGCATGTCGTATATTTGATTATGTTTATAACCGCTGTATACTACTATCTCTGTATGGATGTGATATGATATATAACAGCTGTATACTACTATCTCTGTATGGATGTGATATGATATATAACAGCTGTATACTACTATCTCTGTATGGATGTGATATGATGTATAACAGCTGTATACTACTATCTCTGTATGGATGTGATATGATGTATAACAGCTGTATACTACTATCTCTGTATGGATTTGATATGATGTATAACAGCTGTATACTACTATCCCTGTATGGATGTGATATGATGTATAACAGCTGTATACTACTATCTCTGTATGGATGTGATATGATGTATAACAGCTGTATACTACTATCCCTGTATGGATGTGATATGATATATAACAGCTGTATACTACTATCTCTGTATGGATGTGATATGATATATAACAGCTGTATACTACTATCTCTGTATGGATGTGATATGATATATAACAGCTGTATACTACTATCTCTGTATGGATGTGATATGATATATAACAGCTGTATACTACTATCTCTGTATGGATGTGATATGATATATAACAGCTGTATACTACTATCTCTGTATGGATGTGATATGATGTATAACAGCTGTATACTACTATCTCTGTATGGATGTGATATGATGTATAACAGCTGTATACTACTATCTCTGTATGGATGTGATATGATATATAACAGCTGTATACTACTATCTCTGTATGGATGTGATATGATGTATAACAGCTGTATACTACTATCTCTGTATGGATGTGATATGATGTCGTTGTTGTTAAACTCTTTGTTAAACATGCAGAAACACAAACCATGTGCCACAGAAATTTCTTATATTATCCAGTTTGACAGCGAGTCATAGCAGAAAAAAACTTAATAAACTATAAAGTAGATCTTCTTTAGGGCTAAATTACATGGTGTCTGTCTGTCTGTCTGTCTGTCTGTCTCTCTTCCTGTCTGTCTGGGATATACAGTAACAGGTCAGTTTTTCTAGCATTTAAGTAAAATTAAATGAAAATCTGATTCTGATCGGATCTTTATTTTGTAAACGGAGGTTATTATATAATCTACATCTTTAGTCTAAAGGGTTCTCCTGACCTGAGGTGGTTTCTCCCGTCAGGAGAATGGCGTTGCGGTTCGAGGAGCAGCACAGCTGCCAATCCTGGTTCAGCCACCTGCAGACAGCTCTGACCAATCAGAGAGCAGCTCCCCAGCGCCAGAGCCCAGCTCGCCGGTCTCTGTACCCGGTGATGTCACAGGGTACGGTCCCGCCGGCCGTGGAGCGCTGCATCTCCCACATCACCGCCCACGGTCAGTCTCATTCTGACCTCTGTTCTCTCCCCCTCTCTTTACCCCTGCTCTGGTGTTCCCTCTCTTTCGATTTTTTTTTTTTTTTTTTTTTTTTTTTTTTTTTTTTTTTTCTTTACTCCCTCTCTTTGCTCTGGTGTTCCCTCTTCCCATTCCCCCTGCTCTCTCTTTTCCCCCCCCCATTTTCCCCTCTCAGTTTCCCTCTCACTTTCACTCTCTTCTCTTTGTTCCCCCTCTCATTCGACCCGCTGTTCCCTCCTCTCATTCCCCCGTTTGTTCTCTCTCTCTCTCCCCCTCCTCTCTCCATTCCCCTCTCTGAATTTCCCCTCCTCGATTCCCTTCCCCTGCTGACATTTCCCCGCTCGTATTCCCCCTCTCGGTGAAAATTTCCCTCTCTTTGCTCTCCTCCTCCCTATTCCCTCCCCATCTCGAAATTTCCCCCTGCTCTGGTGTTCCCCCCTCTCTCATCCCCCCTGCTCTGGTGTTTCCCCTCTCATTCCTCCCTGCTCTGGTGTTCCCCCCTCCTCATTCCCCCCTGCTCTGGTGTTCTCCTCTCATTCCCCCTCTCTGGTGTTCCCCCTCTCATTCCCCTGCTCTGGTGTTCCCCTCTCTCATTCCCCTGCTCTTGGTGTTTGCCTTTCTCTCACTTGTGTGTGCCTGTGTGTGTGTGTGTCTGTGTGTGTGTGTGTGTGTGTGTGTGTGTGTGTGTGTGTGTGTGTCTGTGTGTGTGTGTGTGTGTGTGTCTGTGTGTGTGTGTGTGTGTGTGTGTGTGTGTGTGTGTGTGTGTGTGTGTGTGTGTGTGTGCGTCTCAGGTCTGAAGGTGGACGGCGTGTACCGACGCTGCGGCCTGGCTCCCAAAGTCACCCGATTGGTGGAAGCCCTGATGACATCACCTAGCTCCGCCCCTCTGGAGAGCGACGAGCAGGGCGTTCTGGACGCTGGCTCCGCCCTCAAACAATATGTCCGCCAGCGGGAGAGTCTGATCCCCGACGCCGTGCGCCAGCAGTGGGTCAACGCTGCAAGTCAGTACACCAAGCTCACTGAGTTTAAATAAAGTTTACTTTGAACCAGGTTCATTCAGTTCAATTATATTATTATTATTATTATTATTATTATTATTATTATTATTATTATTATTATTATGGGCACCTGACTTCCAGCACTTCCTTAAAATTAACTCATTCATCACGTTTTGGACATTTTAGAAATCTGGTTTTTAACCTGCAACCTTCTCCGTAGAATTTTCTTTTACTTATTATCCTAAATTATTCATCAGATATGTTTTCTCAGTTGTATTGTCTTTCTATCTTCGTTATGAATGGTTTTGGTTTTTATCCTTATAATCTGACTCGATGTCGCCCCTCAGTGATGTCTAAATAAAGCTGGAATGAATGAATGAGTGAATGAATGAATGAATGAGTGAGTGAATGAATGAATGAGTGAGTGAATGAGTGAATGAGTGAATGAGTGAATGAATGAGTGAGTGAATGAGTGAATGAGTGAATGAATGAGTGAATGAATGAGTGAATGAGTGAATGAATGAGTGAATGAGTGAATGAATGAGTGAATGAATGAATGAATGGTGAGTGAATGAATGAATGAATGAGTGAATGAATGAATGAGTGAGTGAATGAATGAATGAGTGAGTGAATGAATGAATGAGTGAATGAATGAGTGAATGAATGAGTGAATGAGTGAATGAATGAGTGAATGAATGAGTGAATGAATGAGTGAATGAATGAATGAGTGAGTGAATGAATGAATGAATGAATGAATGAATGAATGCATTACACCAACATCACTAAACTGCTCTTCTACGCTCAGTGATTTCAGACGAACGCTCCAGGTTTTCAGCCTACCGACGGTTGCTGAGGCAACTCCCTGACGACAACCGAGCAACACTGAACGCGCTGTTTGGACACTTCTACATGTAACACACACACACACACACACACAGACACACAGACACACACAAACACAGGTTTGTGGCACTATCTTTGTGGGGACTTGTCATTGACATAATGCATTCCCTAGACCCTTACCCTAACCTTAACCATCACAACTAAATGCCTAACCTTAACCCTTACCCTCACCTTAACCATCACAACTAAATGCCTAACCTTAACCCTTACCCTCACCTTAACCATCACAACTAATCCCTTAACCCTTACCTAACCTTAACCATCACAACTAAATGTCTAACCTTAACCTTACTTAACCTTAACCATCACAACTAAATGTCTAACCTTAACCCTTACCCTAACCTTAACCATCACAACTAATCCCTTAACCCTTACCCTAACCTTAACCATCACAACTAAATGCCTAACCTTAACCCTTACCCTAACCTTAACCATCACAACTAAATGTCTAACCTTAACCCTTACCCTAACCTTAACCATCACAACTAAATGTCTAACCTTAACCCTTACCCTAACCTTAACCATCACAACTAATCCCTTAACCCTTACCCTAACCTTAACCATCACAACTAAATGCCTAACCTTAACCCTTACCCTCACCTTAACCATCACAACTAAATGCCTAACCTTAACCCTTACCCTCACCTTAACCATCACAACTAAATGCCTAACCTTAACCCTTACCCTCACCTTAACCATCACAACTAAATGCCTAACCTTAACCCTTACCTTAACCATCACAACTAAATGCCTAACCTTAACCCTTACCTTAACCATCACAACTAAATGCCTAACCTTAACCCCTAATTCTATCCCTAATCCTGAAACCAAGTCTTAACCCTCAAACAGACCTTTAAACTTGTGGGGTCCAGCATTTTGGACTCCTGGTTTTTGGACCACATGAATGTAGTTAAGAGAAGAGAGAACACACACACACACACACACACACACACACACACACACACACACACACACACACACACACACACACACACACACACACACCCATCCTCAGTATTTATCATGTAGTACCTGTCTGTGTCCAGTAGGTGGAGTCAGTGAGCTGATAAAGAACTCTGTCATACTCCAGTTATAATAGGAATGAGCTTTATTTCAGTTTTATTAAGGTTTTAGTTCAGTGTATTAAGATGTATTTATGTGTATTACATTTTCAGCTGATTGTAGATTGCACAGTCAGACATTTGATACGTTTTTTTCAGGCTGATGTGAAAAATATTTAAAATGTGACGGAAACAATCCTTATTTAAAATAATATCATATATTATATATGTATTACAGTCTATGGTTTGAACAATAAGAGATGGAAGCAGTTGAAGTGTGTGCAGCGATGGCAGCATTAGTAGTGTTAGCAGCTGACCTGAGATGTGTTTCCTGTCCCCTCAGGGTCCAGGTCTTCTCTCAGGTGAACAGGATGTCAGCTCAGAACCTGGCTCTGGTTCTGGTCCCAACTCTGTTCCAGACTCTGAACCAGGATCTGCTCCGACTCACCAGAGAGCTCATCATCCACCACACGCTGCTCTTCCTGGTAACTACACAGACACACACACACACACACACACACACACACACACACACACACACACACACACACACACACACACACACACACACACACAGGACACACACACACACACACACACCACACACACACAGACACACACACACAGAGGCTCATCATCCACCACACACGCTGCTCTTCCTGGTAACTACACACACACACACACACAGAGATAAACACACACACACACACACACACACACAGAGATAAACACACACACACACACACACAGAGATAAACACACACACACACACACACACACACACACACACACACACAGAGATAAACACACACACACACACACACACACACACACACACACACACACAGGCGCGATATCGTCGATAGGAACAAAGATAATAATAATAATTGGCGCTAGTAAACTGGAGCTGCTGCAGCTCTGTCCAGAGCTCCCAGTTAGCTAACATGCCAGCTGTCTGGTCCTGGTCTAAAGAGTCTGGTCCTGGTCTAAAGAGTCTGGTCCTGGTCTAAAGAGTCTGGTCCTGGTCTAAAGAGTCTGGTCCTGGTCTAAAGAGTCTGGTCCTGGTCTAAAGAGTTCCTTTGTGCCTCTTAACAGACTCAAAATGCAATAAGTATGTCTGTGCTACATGAACAGGGCTGTGTCGTGATAACAAGATACTGTCACCTCCCTCTTTCTCTATCATACTGTCACCTCCCTCTTTCTCCATCATACTGTCACCTCCCTCTTTCTCATCATACTGTCACCTCCCTCTTTCTCCATCCATCTTCACCTCCTCCATCATACTGTACCTCCCTCTTTCTCCATCATACTGTCACCTCCCTCCATCCATCTGTCACCTCCCTCTTTCTCTATCATACTGTCACCTCCTCTTCTCCATCATACTGTCACCTCCCTCCATCATACTGTCACCTCCTCTTCTCTATCATACTGTCACCTCCTCTTTCTCTATCATCACTGTCACCTCCCTCTTTCTCCATCATCTTCCTTCCTCTTTCTCCATCATACTGTCACCTCCCTCTTTCCCTATCATACTGTCACCTCCCTCTTTCTCCATCATACTGTCACCTCCCTCTTTCTCCATCATCTGTCACCTCCCTCTTTCTCCATCATCACTGTCACCTCCCTCTTTCTCCATCATACTGTCACCTCCCTCTTTCTCTATCCATACTGTCACCTCCCTCCCATCAACTTCCTCCCTCTTTCTCCTTCATACTGTCACCTCCCTCTTTCTCCATCATACTGTCACCTCCCTCTTTCTCCATCATGCTGTCACCTCCCTCTTTCTCCATCATACTGTCACCTCCCTCTTTTCTCTATCATACTGTACCTCCCTCTTTCTCCATCATACTGTCCTCCCTCTTTCTCCATCATACTGTCACCTCCCTCTTTCTCCATCATACTGTCACCTCCTCCATCATACTGTCACCTCCCTCTTTCTCTATCATACTGTCACTCCCTCTTTCTCCATCATACTGTCACCTCCCTCTTTCTCCATCATACTGTCACCTCCCTCTTTCTCCATCATACTGTCACCTCCCTCTTTCCTATCATACTGTCACCTCCCTCTTTCTCTATCATACTGTCCTCCTCCATCATGACCCCTCCCTCTTTCTCCTATCCATACTGTCACCTCCCTCTTTCTCCATCATACTGTCACCTCCCTCTTTCTCCATCAGCACTGTCACCTCCCTCTTTCTCCATCATACTGTCACCTCCCTCTTTCTCCATCCTACTGTACCTCCCTCTGTCACCTCCCTCTTTCTCCATCATACTGTCACCTCCCTCTTTCTCCATCATACTGTCACCTCCCTCTTTCTCCATCATACTGTCACCTCCCTCTTTCTCCATCATACTGTCACCTCCCTCTTTCTCCATCATACTGTCACCTCCCTCTTTCTCTATCATACTGTCACCTCCCTCTTTCTCTATCATACTGTCACCTCCCTCTTTCTCCATCATACTGTCACCTCCCTCTTTCTCCATCATACTGTCACCTCCCTCTTTCTCTATCATACTGTCACCTCCCTCTTTCTCCATCATACTGTCACCTCCCTCTTTCTCTATCATACTGTCACCTCCCTCTTTCTCCATCATACTGTCACCTCCCTCTTTCTCCATCATACTGTCACCTCCCTCTTTCTCCATCCATCACACATACTGTCACCTCCCTCTTTCTCCATCATACTGTCACCTCCCTCTTTCTCCATCATACTGTCACCTCCCTCTTTCTCTATCATACTGTCACCTCCCTCTTTCTCCATCATACTGTCACCTCCCTCTTTCTCCATCATACTGTCACCTCCCTCTTTCTCCATCATACTGTCACCTCCCTCTTTCTCCATCATACTGTCACCTCCCTCTTTCTCCATCATACTGAGACAGCCCAGAAGAGTCGATCACCGAGGTCATCTGTGAAAATAAGCTAACGATTAAAAGCACCGTCTCTGGCTGACTTTCTAAAGTGTTGAGTAAACACTCGATGGCCTCACACACATCATGCTGAATGGCTAACACGTCCGGTATACATTGTCTCTGTGTATGTTCATGTCATGTTCTGTTGTTATACATGTTTTCATTGTTTTCTGAATTGGAAGTTTGTCATTTGTTGTAATGTTTCATGTATGTCTGTTGGTGTTATTAATCTCATGTATGTATCTGTATGTCCTCTTGTCTCTTGTCTCTTTTGTTGTAGTTCTCTGAGATGAGTTGTAGTTCTCTGTGATGAGTTGTAGTTCTCTGTGATGAGTTGTAGTTCTCTGTGATGAGTTGTAGTTCTCTGTGATGAGTTGTAGTTCTCTGTGATGAGTTGTAGTTCTCTGTGATGAGTTGTAGTTCTCTGTGATGAGTTGTAGTTCTCTGTGATGAGTTGTAGTTCTCTGTGATGAGTTGTAGTTCTGAGATCTGCATCAGAGACACTTGCTCTTACTGAAATGTACAGTACATTAATAACATATAATAAGCCGTCCTTTGTATCAAATTAGACCAAAATAGAAATACTGTTTGTTTTGTGATCCTGCAGACGGCTGAGAGAGGCGAGGAAGAGGAGGTCACCGTCCTCTGAAGATCACTTCTTTATTCTTCCACCTTCCCTCTGGAACATTTAACCCTGGCTCTGTCTCCTGTCTACCGTGAGACAACTTTTAGTTTCTCTGGGTCAACATTTTAATCAAAACTTTTTCTTTCAACATTTTTTATTTTTTGACACTTGTAGATTTCCCCGCTGTTTTCTCACTTTTCACAATTATATTTTTTTTTTTACGTTTTCTTGACGATTTTGCACCCTTATTCCCCCAAGTTCTTTGTCACTTTTCACGATGATTTTCTTGATTATTTTAATTATTTTTTTCCAAGTTTATTGTCACTTTTTCGACATTTTTTTCCTACGTTTTTCACGTTTACATGAAGAGCGTCGTAGGGAACCATCCACATTATTTTTTGGACAGTTTGGTTAAAAGAAACTCAAATTTCTGATATACAAACTTTTTGAAAACAGGAGAGTTAAGTCATAAAATCATCAGTTTACTTTCTGCTGTTTAGGTCAAAGTGATATTTTCCTTCAGGAAGAATAAAAGTTGTATTCTGATATTCTGTCACATGATGTCGTTTACATCTTTAGATTAATCTTTATGAAAATGTTAAATTAGAGTTTATATTTCCTCACAGAAAGTTTAACTGTTGTTAATCCTGTCGTTTAGTATCTCGAGGTTTATTATCTTTTGTCCCAAACTCATTAAATCAGAAACTGAACTTCTTCATTTCTCGTTCTTTCATTTTAAACATGTAAACAGGAAGTGGTTGACGAGGCTCCTAAATGGAACCGGTTGATGGTTCGACTCCCAGTGAACAGGAACAGCCTTAAAATGAATAATGTTAGATATTAAGGCTGCCGTCTGGCTCTGTTTTATAAAAACATATAAAGCAGAGTATAGCCCCTTGAGATGTAGCATCTGGTTATAAACACAGATACAGAATGATAAAACGCATAGAGACAGAACAGCGTTACATAACTAACCAACAGTACAGATGGCTCTGCCCCTCTCTCTCGCTGTATCCAGCAGCCTTCAGGCTGAACAGGAAGTGACAGAAACACTGTGGTCCAATTCCGATTTAATAAAATCTTATCAGACCCATAAATCAGCTTGTAGGCCTACACTGATTTTAATAAACAGACTGTAGATGATCCATGATCTGAACAGATTTAGTCTCTCTGATTTCTAAACATCACTATCAGCCTCACAACATGTTCTGTACACAATAAGCCTTTAAATCAGACAAATCACAGTTAAAATCCCTCCAAATCAAAATCAATAAAAAGTTCATATAAAACGTCATCATGTTGAGTCGATTCTGAACCAATCAGCTGTTAGATCAGCTGAGAGGCCGGCGTTTCCCAGCGTGCCCCGGGTCCGCCTGGCTCTTGCAGTCGGTGGAGAGCAACTGCGGCGCCTGGCTCTAAAAACTGCGCCTCGCCTCGGGATCAAGTCGGACCCAAATGTAACCGGCATGCATTGGGCGCCGATCGCCGGTGATCGATTCCAGATCTGGCTCATCTCCAACGAGCCTGTGATGTCTCATTAAACCTACAGATCTGCTACCCCATCTGGCAAACTTGCACCAAAAAAAGTACCTTGAAATAATGTTTCCAAAATTGTTTCTGGGGGCCATCAACTTCGTAACGGGTGAATGGCACTTCTGCATTTGCTTTGCAGCCCTCTATTGGCTATAACCACACTATGCAAGTTTGCCAGATCGGGTAGTTAATCTGTAGTTCCAATGAGACATACTGGGACATACTGGGACATACTGGGACATACTGGGACATAATGGGACATAATGGGACATAATGGGACATAATGGGACATACTGGGACATAATGGGACATAATGGAACAATTCCTCTTCCAACCTGTAGGGGACCAAAGAGGAAAATATGGTATCAGAATAAGTTCATCCCTAATAAAGACTTTATAAACTAATAAATACATCTTAAAATCATAAAACTCTACAAACAATTTAATAAAAACAGCAAAACTATGTTTGTGTTTGACATGAAGAATACAAAGTTAAACTGTTCCAGAAATCCTGTTTTACATGTTTTATTGATCAGAAACCTAAAACATGTCTACAACAGAATGTGTCATATTTAATCAATAATTGGACATTTTTGTCACTTTTCTCAACGTTCTTTCATAAAAACATTTTTGTATATATAAAAATGAATATAACATCCAAATTTAAAGAAAGTAGTGGGCTGATGATTTATTTATCTTGTGAAGAGCGTTGTACGGAACAATCTGAGTTATTTTTCTGAAAATTTGGTTGAAAGAAACCCACTTTTCTGATAAAGATTTTTTTTTTATAAATTGATCAAATTTGACCCGAGGACAATACGAGGGTTAATCATCCAATTATGTGACATCATTTATATTCTGTTTATATAATTTATCTTTAAAGGTAACATGATCAGAATCACGAAGAAATAAAACGTTTGTTAAACTTCATTCAGGTAGAAGTTTCATAAAAGTGATTTAGAGATACAACTATTTTATCAACATTAAAAACCAGTTTAAAACAATATATATACTGTACTTCAAATAATGAACTTTTCAGTAGAAGCTTAAAGAATTAATAACTTGTTAATATTCAAACTAAAACGACAGAATATCTCAATATATTACAGATATGTACTAAACTACACTAATGTGTGAGTTGGTACAATATCACAGAAGTTGAAGCAGTACTCAAAGTTCAGCTGATTGTACAACACACAAGAGGTCAAAGGTCAAACCAAAAACAAACAGACTCAGAACAAGTCAGACTGTCATCTGAAGAAGACAACTATATTGCAATAAACAGAACATTAACAAAATAATAATGTAACACTCAAAATACAGAAATTAAATCTAATAAAAATGAAGTGGATTATTGAAAATGTACCACTTCCATTCTCCACAAACTGTTCAGGAGTTATCAAAGTGGGGGGGGGCAAAGCAACAATAAAAAAAGAGACTGCTGAGTTCAACAAGTCCTCACCCAAGAGTCCATGTCAAAGGATTTATTAGGTATGAAAGGCACGAGACATTATCATGTGTCTGCAGATTTAGTGTGGCCCTGATTATCAGAATTCATGGACTGCTGCGGAGGACGGCTGCATTCATTCCTGTTAACCCCTTGAAGGGCATTTACTAGTTTATACTTGACAAATGACATTTTTTAAGACCAATAATTCATATTTTTTACAATCAAAGTTTTTTCAAATAAACACTTAACTGTTGAGTTGTGCTGCTGACAAGGTGCTTCAGGTAATGCTGATGTTGAAGCAGCTACTACAGCCCCAAACACATCTGAAATGTTGGCACATTTTGAGGCATCTGCCTGTAGATTCTTAATCTTTTTCTCCTGTAATTTCTCTGCACCTTTGGTGGTCGTTTGTCTTGTTTCGACAGACAGTCCGAAACATTGCAAGCTCGCCTCGCAGGCAACTCATGAGTTTTCGACAACTCGTGAGTCCTTGATAACTCATGAGTCCTTGATAACTCATGAGTCCTTGATAACTCATGAGTCCTTGATAACTCATGAGTCCTTGATAACTCATGAGTCCTTGATAACTCATGAGTCCTTGATAACTCATGAGTTGTTGATGATTCGTGAGTTCTCGCGGGAGTCCCTTGAATCAGCTGAATCAGCCGGCTACGTTGTCATGAGTGGATCTGATTCAGACGAGTGAGTGAAGTGTCTCCTCGAGCTCAGGGTAAAGCAGATCAACAACAAAAGCCATTCTTTCACTTCTGAAATAACATACAATGTTCTGCACGTAGCCTAGCTAGGCCTACTGTAGGTTTGGTGTATAAATGTAGTATATTAAAATGCAATTGGGTCGAGCAGACAGTCTGAAACATTGCAAGCTCGCCTCGGCTCGCAAACAACTCATGATTTTTTTTTTTTTTTGTCTTCAAAAAACTTTATTAGTCAAGTACAGATACATATTGAAAACATTAAATGCATACATGAAAAAGGGGCGCATGAAATTTACATTAAAGAGGTTTTAAGGCATTGTAAATGTTCAGATTCCGGATGGCTTTCTTATTTATCCTTTCTAAAGTTTCAAAATATAATTTCATCTCATTTTTTAATGACTATTTGGTTTTCTTTCAGACCATTTACATTTATTGATATAACATTTTCCAAATCAAATTTAAATATTCTAAATGAAAACAAGGCATTTATCCAAATCAAAAGCTTGCCTCAGATGTAACATTACTGACTCAAGTGAATCAAGAGCATAGGCATCAATTACAGTGGGGACAGTGGGCGCGCGTACCTACCAGATTTCATCATGAGTCATTTTGTACCCACCACTTTTTTTGAAAACCTCAAGCTCAATTTAGTTAAAAAAAAAAAAGTACATAACACATATAATTCTTGAGCGACAGATGCCAAACAATCCACAACAATCTCTATCCCCACAGGGCAACACACACACACACACACACACACACAAACAAAAAAAAAAAAAAAAAAAAAAAAAAAAAAAAAAAAAAAAAAAAAAAAAAAAAAAAAAAAAAAAAAAAAAAAAAAAAAAAAAAAAAAAAAAAAAAAAAAAAAAAAAAAAAAAAAAAAAAAAAAAAAAAAAAAAAAAAAAAAAAAAAAAAAAAAAAAAAAAAAAAAAAAAAAAAAAAAAAAAAAAACACACACACACACACACACACACACACAGGTGCTCTGCTGCTGAGCAGGCTGCGAGCTTCTCTGTTCACAACGCTGCCTGTCGGGACATTCTGCTTAACGTGAAAAAGTTTAACGTGGTTTAATGTACCTAAACAACGATCAATCATCACCATATTTCTCATGGCCATATCTTGTAATGAACACTTAAGCCTGTCAAAAGAACTAAACCGAAATCCAACGATTATATAAGTTATCTTACAAAGCGTTTTCTTAAAAGAGACTTCTCTATGGCCTATGGCGAGGAAAAAGCTTGTACCTAAACAATGATCAATGATTACCAAATTTCTCTCTCATATTGCTTCTCATAACCACTGAAAACTGTCAAAAAATCTAACCAGAAATGTGGTGATGATTGATCGTTGTTTAATTACATTCCCACTAAACATTGGATGTCTGATAGACATGCAGATCATGTTGGGTCCGTCGGTCCATGACCAATTCTGGACATCTATTTGACGTCCAAACTAGGTCCACTATTTGGACATCCAACCGTGACCCAACTTGGACGTCAAATTGACGTTCAACATTTTATCTTTGATCTGGGTAATTTTTTGGACGTCATTTGGACGTCCATGACAGGTGCAGGAAATTTACATGATTAAACCAGTAAGCACAAACATACGTCCGCGACGTATGCAAATGATCGCGAGTCATTTTGAAGCATCATCTGGACATCTTATTTTGATGGAAATCTAGCTATACATCGCAGCGTCTTAGCTAGTCAGTTAGATGCATTACAAGTTCCTCAGTTGTAAAAAAATTAAACAAAAATAAAATAAAAGTTCCTCAGTTGTTTGCGGGTCATTTGGAAGCATTGTTTATTGAGCGTCTGGATGTCTTTACTTTACACACCCGTTGATGTGATGGACAGTGAATCTGAATTCTGCCCAGCAACATATTCGCGCCACAGTCGATAAAGAAAGGACAAACGTTGCCACAGTCTACGAATGGCTAGGATGGAGACTTACCATGGTAAGCATCTTAACATAGTGTTAATACAAATATTTCGACGTTTTCGCATGTGGAAGTTGGTGTTCCTCTGACAAATAACAAGATTTGTTAGTAAGTTGAACAATATCATGGGTTAAAGTAAATTTAGAGCCATTAGATCAGGTTAACATCGTACTAGCCGCCCTTTTTCACATTCATTTAAAATTTAAAATATCCGTGCTCTAGCTAAATGTACTTGACTGATCTGACTGAATCTGAATGTAAAGTTTACGTTAGCTAGCGTTAGCTTAATGTAGTTACTGTCAGGACATTCAAATTGATCATAAGCCTAGCTAACGTTACATAAAACTGATATTAGCAGTTTATAATCGGCTTCAACAGGGACTAAACACGTTCGATGGACATATTAAATCACATTTGACTTTAAGATCAATACAATTATCAATATCACAATTCATTTTATTGGTACTTAACTTTTCTGTATCATGAATATAGCAAAGGTAACATTGGTAGACGTTTATTTGCTTGTTTGTTTCACTAGTTATCCCTTATTAAAAAGGTGGTTCTTGCTGAGAATATCATCACCTAAATGTCAGGAATACACTGTGTTCATTGCAAAACAAAAGTTTGCAATAATAAAATTCTGCATCCTCACAAAAGAGCAGCATTTTTTGATAGTAGCTTTCACATAGCGTGCCTGTTTTCATGTTGGTATGATGTATAGTGGAAGATCAGAAAACGTGGCCAGGAGTTGTGAGAGAAGGCGATGCAGAGATGAAGGACATCATACCACAAGACTAGTTGTGTGTATAAGCCTGATCAACAAGTAAAAAGAGTCAGGTACAGTGCCTTGCGAAAGTATTCGGCCCCCTTGAACGTTTCGACCTTTTGCCACATTTCAGGCCTCAAACATAAAGATATAAAACTGTAATTTTTTGTGAAGAATCAACAAGTGGGTCCCAATTATGAAGTGGAACGAAATTCATTGGCTATTTCAAACTTTTTTAACAAATAAAAAACTGAAAAAGTGGGCGTGCAAAATTATTCAGCCCCTTTACTTTCAGTGCAGCAAACTCTCTCAGAAGTTCAGTGAGGATCTCTGAATGATCCAATGTTGACCTAAATGACTAATGATGATAAATAGAATCCAGCTGTGTGTAATCAAGTCTCCATTAAATGCACCTGCTCTGTGATAGTCTCAGAGGTCCGTGTAAAGCGCAGAGAGCATCATGAAGAACAAGGAACACACCAGGCAGGTCCGAGATACTGTTGTGGAGAAGTTTAAAGCCGGATTTGGATACAAAAAGATTTCCCAAGCTTTAAACATCCCAAGGAGCACTGTGCAAGCGATAATATTGAAATGGAAGGAGTATCAGACCACTACAAATCTACGAAGACCCGGCCGTCCCTCTAAACTTTCAGCTCACACAGAAGAAGACTGATCAGAGATGCAGCCAAGAGGCCCGGAATGACTCTGGATGAACTGCAGAGATCTACAGCTGAGGTGGGAGACTCTGTCCATAGGACAACAATCAGTCGTATACTGCACAAATCTGGCCTTTATGGAAGAGTGGCAAGAAGAAAGCCATTTCTTAAAGATATCCATAAAAGGTGTCGTTTAAAGTTTGCCAAAAGCCACCTGGGAGACACACCAAACATGTGGAAGAAGGTGCTGTGGTCAGATGAAACCAAAATCGAACTTTTTGGCAACAATGCAAAACGTTATGTTTGCGCAAAAGCAACACAGCTCATCACCCTGAACACACCATCCCCACTGTCAAACATGGTGGTGGCAGCATCATGGTTTGGGCCTGCTTTTCTTCAGCAGGGACAGGGAAGATGGTTAAAATTGATGGGAAGATGGATGGAGCCAAATACAGGACCATTCTGGAAGAAAACCTGATGGAGTCTGCAAAAGACCTGAGACTGGGACGAGGATTTGTCTTCCAACAAGACAATGATCCAAAACATAAAGCAAAATCTACAATGGAATGGTTCACAAATAAACATATCCAGGTGTTAGAATGGCCAAGTCAAAGTCCAGACCTGAATCCAATCGAGAATCTGTGGAAAGAACTGAAAACTGCTGTTCACAAACACTCTCCATCCAACCTCACTGAGCTCGGAGCTGTTTTGCAAGGAGGAATGGGCAAAAATGTCAGTCTCTCGATGTGCAAAACTGATAGAGACATACCCCAAGCGACTTACAGCTGTAATCGTAGCAAAAGGTGGCGCTACAAAGTATTAACTTAAGGGGGCTGAATAATTTTGCCCAATATTTCAGTTTTTTATTTGTTAAAAAGGTTTGAAATATCCAATAAATTTCGTTCCACTTCATGATTGTGTCCCACTTGTTGTTGATTCTTCACAAAAAATTACAGTTTTATATCTTTATGTTTGAAGCCTGAAATGTGGCAAAAGGTCAAAGTTCAAGGGGGCCGAATACTTTCGCAAGGCACTGTATGTTATTGTCTTATTAGTTTAATGCATGATGCAAATTACACACCTGTAATCAAAATCTGTCTAGTATTTGGGGCAGTTGCAGTGCCACTCATGATTCTTAGGCCTATCTGTTGCTCTATTTTTCCATCCCCTGTGTGTTCAAGGGTTCCTAGACTTCCTCTATCATTATCTTTATTGCATGTTCCATTTGGTGCAGTATCACTGAAAATGTCCCTGCTGTGGGAGTAATTAAGGATCTTATCTTATTTTAATGTTTGTATAATGTTTGTTATAATGTAATGTTTGAAATATCATATTCACAAAGCCAAATTTAGTAACTCTAAACCTTCTTTTATTGCTTTTAGTAAGGAAACGGAACAGTACATCAAAACCATCTATGATTCAAAGAATAAGAAAGCTGCTAAAACCATTCAGTTATGCTCTATCTTTAATGTAGTTATTTGAAACTCCCCCTGGCTCTGCTCTTGAATAATGTTTTTTTCTGTATTAATGACTGTTTTTTTTGTGTGTTCTTACTGTTTGTATCGTAAAGATTTAATAAAGATTTATAAAAAATAAAAAAAAGAGCCAGGCGGACCCAGGGCATGCTGGGAAACGCCGGTCCCTCAGCTGATCTAACAGCTGATTGGTTCAGAATCGACTCAACATGATGACATTTTATATAAACTTTTTATTGATTTTGAATCGGAGGGTTTTTAACTGCTATGTCTCTGATTTAAAGGCTGATTAGAACACATGTTGTGAGGCTGATAGTGATGTTCAGAAGTCAGAGAGACTAAATCTGATTAAAATTAAAATCAGCAACATCGCATGTAGAGCATTCTGACAGCTACTCTGGCATAATAAAATCAACTGGAGACTGTGTAGGAGCTGATTTATGGGTCTGTTAACATTTTATTAAATCGGAATCGGACCACAGTGTTTCTGTCACTTCCTGTTCAGCCTGAAGGCTGCTGGATTCAGCTGGAAACTGTCTGACTTGAGAGCGGACTTTTGTCACCGCCCCCCCGGCTGCTCCCGCCTGCTCTCGTCCGCTTTACAGGCGAGGCGCAGTTCATCTAGAACGAGCCTACTCATTTCTGGTCCTACTTTTCAAAATAAAGGTCATAGACAACAAGTCCCTCACAGAGAGAAACAGAAGCAAGGTGTTTGAACAGGAGTCTGAAGAACTTAAACAGTGTGTCTGCACAGCATCAGTTAGTCCTGACCTTATGAGGAACCAGGTTTAAATCCGGATACAGATGGGACTGGAATACTGCAGGAATACTTGGAGCTGATCATTGATCCACTGTTCAACACTCATTGTCTGTTTTTAGTGTGTACTTTATATTTATATTGTATGTATTATTATTCCAAAGTAAAGTACATGTCCTCTCTGAGTGCATCTTTAAACAAGTACTTCTACTTTTACTTGAGTCAAATATTTTAGTACTCTTAAAATAAAAGAGGAGCTTTTATTTTGAAATCTGATCACGTCTGTATGCACATGTCTTTAGAGCGAGAAGCAGAACAGAAGAGTAAGAGATATCGTCGTGTTGTGTTCAGGTGAGTTGGTTTTATTGTTTATTTCTTCACACCTGAGCAGGTAAATCTCTCCGGAGGAATACATTATATATCTTTTATTAATTTTCTTCTGAGTTTTGCCTCAGATCTTTACTTTCACTTTTGAGTATAGCCTACGTGCAGTTTAGTGTCCCAAATGATGACGGTCTTATTTGAGAAAGGTTAGTTTATTATTATTTTTGAGTGTCCCAAAGCTACCATCTGCGGGATTATGACTGTACGCCTCTGAGTCAGAATCCCTCCCAGACGTAGCCGTAGCCGTGCGCCTCAGTGCTTCAGTGCTCCGGTTGGCCCGGTGTTACGGTTTAACTGTTTTTTGAGTTAACTGGTGATAGAGGCAGATGTGGTGTAGGCGTGGCCTTTCAGGACCCATTCCCCACTAACCAGGAAATAAACCTGCTGATCGCGTCGCCTCTATTTCTCATTCATTTGTCGTTGTCTTGTGAAACTTGTCGATAGAAACTGAGCATTCCTTCTGGTCCCGACAGACATGCATTCAAACATTAGCCGGGGTCGTTACGAAATCTCATCACCAGTTAAACCGTAACACCGGGCTGCTGCCTGAGCTTCTTCTTTGCGCTCCATGTGTTCTCAATGTTTTGCGTGTGGACTGTGGGGTCATCGGGGTCTACAAAGTTGCGCTGAATAAATTCCACTCCCCTTAATTTGATCCTCATTGAGGACCTCGCAGTTGGCCACAATCGTTTCCCTGCCATTTGTTTGCTTGTAAATAATGCACATTTGCAACAAAATGACTTAATGACTTGTCACGCACAGATTAATTAATATAAAACACCTGTTAAACAGCACAGGTGGTTTAGCAGGTTCATAATTAAGGACATTGTATGGGCAATTTGGGACACTAAACTGCACGTATAGGCTCAGATTTGATGTTTTTATGTGTGAAACTTTATTAAAGGTTTGATCTTTTGGAGAGAAAATGATGACCAGAGAAAGTTTCAGAGTTTATTGGATTCAGTCACCCAAAGAAAAGATCAACTGCAGAAATATGGAGACCCACCCTTGTTAACTTCCTGTTAGTTTACTGGCTCCTGTATGTACTGGGTACTGGGTCCTGTATGTACAGGCTCCTGTATGTACAGGCTCCTGTATGTACAGGCTTCTGTATGTACTGGTGTATGTACAGGCTCCTGTATGTACTGGGTCCTGTATGTACAGGCTCCTGTATGTACTGGGTCCTGTATGTACTGGGTCCTGTATGTTCTGGGTCAGCCTGTCAAACAGTTTTGAAAGTACCAGTCCTCATGAATCCCTTACTTATTCCACCAGACAGTCTACAGCACGGCCCACGGCAGGTTTATGGTGCATTCAGGTGCTCCTCGGATAGTCCTTCTTCTGACTTCAGTGGGTTCATGAGCTTTAGGCTTCAGTTGTGCATTAGAAAGTACATTTTATTTTTATAAATATAATTATAATTCTGATAGGGAGACAAAATGGCATCATGCTTCTAGCTGTTGATTTCCACAAATACAAATAGTGTTCATTTGAAACTTAATTAATTTGATTCTTTTCTTCAGCAGGTCCTCTGATCCACAGACATGGACCCAGTTCTGGATGCAGATCTCAAAAAGTGATTCAGGAAACACCATCCTGGGACGACCAGCTGGCCTGTAAACCAGCGACGACACATCTTAAGAGAACAAACAGATGTTTAAAACTAATCCCACATCACAATAACTAAATACATGAAAAGGAATCTCATCAGATAAATAAACTAAGGAGACGTAGAGATGTCATTCAGAGGTCTGAACTCTTTTCCGCCAGATCTCACCATCGTCCTGATTGGTAAATCAGGAGTTGGTAGAAGTGCTTCAGGAAACACCATCCTGGGACGAGCAGCGTTTGAGTCTAAGCCGGACTCTGACCCAGTGACGACAGAGATCTCTGAACAAACAGGAAATGTGTTCAGGAAACAGATCTCAGTGGTCGACACTCCAGGAATATTAGAGAGCGAGGACACAGAGAAGAAGATTAAGAAGTTCTGTCAGGATCTCCTGCAGTCCTCCAGACCTTGTCTGTTTCTGGTGGTGATCAGAGTCGGACGGTTCACACAGGAGGACCAGGAGGCTGTGAGAGCAGCTATGGAAGTCCTCGGGCCTCAGGGGGTGAAAAAGAGCTACCTGCTCTTCACTGGGGGTGATATGTTACAGGGCAGGACACTGGAGGATTTTATCTTTAAAGATAAAGAGGAAGGAAAGCTTCCAATAGTTGTTATAAAGTTTGCAGGGCGGTATCACCTCTTCAACAATGAAGATGACGATGAAGAACAAGTCAGAGAGCTGTTGCTGAAGTCCGGCCACCTCAGGACCCAGGACCAGCCTGATCCACCAGGTACTGTGTGATCTAATTCTTACATTGATCTAAAGTTGAATCTGATTGACACCTCAGTTCCAGCTGATATCAGAATCTCCACTGGGCCTCAAAACCTGATCTCACGGGAGCTTGTCAAACACAGGCTTTCTCTTCTCTTTTCTTTTCTTTTTTACAATTACAGGGTCAAGTTTAGGGATGAGAGATTGATGGACAGCATCTTCATCATGGGTGATTTTAGACCCTTTTTAGGGGGACTCAAGCCTAAATTTAATCTCAGGCCCCCTAAAAATGATAATAAAAAAGAATTAAATACATTTTAGTGCTTCAGGTTAGAGTTTGCAAACTTGTCTGTTAGTGACAGAGGACAAATAGTTACAGGTTCAATGTTGGTCTCAGGTTCAACTGTGCTGTCCCCTCAAAATAACCGCTGGCAACAAAAGTGAGTACACCCCTAAGTGAAAATGTCCAAATTGGGCCCAAAGCGTCAATATTTTGTTTGGCCACCATTATTTTCCAGCACTGCCTTAACCTTTGGGCATGGAGTTTACAAGAGTTTCACAGGTTGCCACTGGAATCCTCTTACATAACATACATATGCTTACATACATAAATGTTTTAATAAATAACCAACCAACCTCGGGTCAAGAACTGTTGCCAACGTGTAAAGGGGCTCCTTCTCTATGTCACTAAACCTTCTCTGGACTGCCTACAACAAGATTGCTTTTGTGGTGCCCACTCCAACATCTGTATCAGCTCTTTTCTCCAAAAGCCATTTCAGCTCGGTGATTGCTGGAATGACGTCTGCAGTGGTTGCTGTCGATGAGCTTATTTCTTTTGTAAGTTCTTCGAAAGGAGTGAGGAGAGTGAGCACGTTCTCAATTAACCCCCACTGGTGCATAGTGAGAGTGGCCGGTAGGTCATGCTCCGTAGCGAATGCCCCTAGCGCACGTCTCTGCTCAATCAGCGATTCTAGCATATAGAAAGTACTGTTCCATCTTGTGATGACATCTTGCTGCAGGCATTTCGTTGGTTGGCCCAGCTGTTCCTGGATATCATGAAATTGCGAGTAGGCCTGTGGTGAGTGTTTAAAATGTCCAACAATTTTCCTCCCAGTTTTCACCAAGTCAGTGATGCTTCATTGTGACAGCAGACCCTCATTCACTGCCAACTGTAATGTGTGCGCCATGCAGAGCAAACTAGCCAAGTTGGCGTCATTGAGTGCTTTGACCATGTTCCTTGCATTGTCTCGCAACACCACATGCACCCGACACCTGTCGATTCCCCAGTGTTGTCAAATTCTGTCGAAAGGCCAGATTGGCAGCAGTGTGGGACCCGACCATCTCTTGGCATTGTAACATGACTTGGTGTAGTTGGAAGTCATCATCCACCCACTGTACAGTTAGGCTTAGCTTGGACTTCAGGCTCACATGTGACGTCCAAATGTCAGTTGTAAAACTAATCACTGCATTGGGGTTGGCATGTAAGATGCTGCGAGTGTGTTTTGACACGTTGTCAAACATTTCTTTCAGCGAAACATCTGAGAAATACCGTCGACTTGGTATGACATATTTTGGGCTCAGACAGGTTATGAGATTTCTGAATCCCAGATTTTCAACCTCATAAAACAGCTGGTCATCCAGCGCAATGAATTCCATTATCTTTCCAGTTATGCCTTTGCTCCTTTCCTTGCTTAAAAAAGTGAACAGAGGTTGCTGACTTGTGGATGGCTCAGTGCTAGCTTGATGTTTACCTTTAGCCCCGGAGCGTTGCCCTTTGCTAGCTTCGTCAAACTTCGCAAATTCAGCTGGGTGATGTCTCAAGTGTCTGATTAAATTTGTTGTCCCAAAGGTTTTTGGTGTCGTCCCTCCGTGCCCTACTTTCTCCTTGCATGTGTTGCATATTGCAAACTTGTTATCTTCTGCCCACACGCTGAAGAATTTCCAAACAGCTGACATGTTGCAGGTTAAATCACGAGGTTCCCTCCATACGCGAGAATAGCGCGGACACGCGCCACACGCGGTGGTGTGTTGTGTGGCGCATACGTTGCAAACGCGGTTCACAGCCCCCTTGGGCTTGGACCCCTAATAATCGACTATGGCAGCATCATCCATGTCCACGATCCAATGCATTGATTATTTGATTAATTTCACCACCTCTACTGACAGGCAAACCCCCCCACCCCTTCAACCTCAGCAGCAATGCTGGCAGCACTCGTACGTCTATTTCCCAAAGACGACCTCTGGATATGACGCTGAGCAGTTTCAGGGTGTTAGCAATATAGCCTAGGCCATCTTTATGTAGAGCAACCATTCTTCTTCAGATCCTCAGAGAGGTCTTTGCTAAGAGGTGCCATGTTTAACTTCCAGTGACCAGTATGAGAGAGTGTGAGAGCTTAACACCAAATTTAACACACCTGCTCCCCATGTGTTTAAGGCCTTGATGCTGAGGTTCCCGTAGCAAAAGGTTCAAACAGACTGGATATATCCTCTGTAAAATAGGATCATGAGGGTCTTATCAACATGGAACTGAGATAACTTCTGGAGGCTAAACAAACATTGCTGGCCCTTTTTACATAACATCTCAGTCTTATATTCAGCTTGTCATCAATAAAACTCCCCAGGTACTTGTAATTCTCTACAAAGTCTACCACCTGTGTTTGCAACTTTGATCATGGCAATAAATCCAGCAGCTTCTTAGCCAACCAATTAAAATCTAATAAAGAAAAAATAACTATTTCCTTTGTAACCCTTGTGTGGTGTTTAGGTCTGTGGGACCCATTTTCAATGTTTGCTAAAATAAAAATTATGCTATTTATTATTTCTTCTAATTCAAACTCACTGGCCTTGGCTCATTTTCTGTGAAGAACATAACTTATTTTCAATGACTGCACACGGTACACCCCCCCTCACATAACTATTACATATGAGGTGTTGGGGTCTACTGGACCCGAGTGTAATAATTGTAGGTTGGGTAGCTGAAGGTGGACATGGTGCTGTTGCAAAGAGAGACTACAGGTACAGTAATGATCTGTTTGCATTGTGTCATAGCAGTTCAGAAATATACAAAAGGATAGAAATATGTATTTTTCTATATAGATGAGCAAAGTAGGGCTGAAACTACTGATTATTTTCATTGTAGATTAATGTGTGGAATATCTTCTGCATGAATAGATTATTAGTTTGGTCTCTAAAATGTTAAGTGTTTCCTAAAGCCCAAGATGATGTCCTCAAATGTCTTGTTTTCTCCACAACTCAAAGATATTCAGTTTCCTGTCACAGAGGAGAGAATAAACTAGAAAATATTTATTTAACAAGCTGACATCACACAAGTTTTACTGTTTTTTTCATAAAAAATTACTCAAACCGATTTATCGATTATACAAATAGTTGGAGATTTATGTAAGAGTTGACAACTGATTCATGCAGCTCTAAAGCAATGTTCAAAGAAAGGGAAGGTGCAGTAAAATGAAGCTGACAAAGAAACTCTGATTTTGCAGGTCAAGCTCAGCTGAAGGCTGAAGTGGACAAGCTGAAGGCTGAAGTGGCCAAGCAGAAGACTGAAGTGGACAAGCTGAAGGCTGAAGTGGACAAGCAGAAGCAACAACCACAAGGTATTGTTCTCTGTTCAGCTGTGTGGCATGAAGTTCAAGTTCAAGTTCTTATCATTTATTCTAAATAACTGAAAACTGCAGAGGTTGTAATCATAACTCATTTCCGTCTAGTTTTTCTGGCTCCCAGCTGCTTCTAGGAGTTAGAAGATTGTAACTCACACGGTCCATCATTGTTCCACACTGTCGAGCACCTCATCTCATATTAAGGCCCCTTGGTAAATTAAGTATCTAACTGGGAAGTCCAGATCTGTTGAGCTCTTTCTCTTTGAGCCATACTCCATCATTTGTTACTCTCTGTGACAGTAGCCTGCACTGAATTCCAACCATGTTCCAGAAAGTTCTGAACTAATGGTGTGTACGTATTTTTTCTCCTAAAAATATTGTGTCGATGTTGTGTAAACCCCACCAACAACATGGTGTTTTTGGTTTCCCCACATATTGCAAACCATAGGTTTTACAAATAATCAAATTAACACAATTACTAGAAGATGGACTCCTGTTGTAAGAAGGGTTGTTAGACAATGGAATAGCATAGACATCATCATTAGCTTACTCATCATCATCATCATCATCATCATCATCATCATCATCATCATCATCACCGTCCACACGAACCACATCATATCACTTACTAAACTACACACTTTGCCAAGTGAATTGAGGGGTTTCTACCTCCTCCCCCGGACTGAGTTTACAAGTGAAATGACAGTGGGGATGAGGGAGGGCTTGTTCCTGTTACTCTTCATCACAGGGAATCTCAACCTGGAGCCAGAAGGCAAAATCTGAAATTCAGACTAAAGGGGGAGATCGCTGTCAGACAGAATGGATTAAGCCTTCCTCTCTACTTGTCTGTTGAACAAGTCAGTCAGTTAGCGTACCCCCAAGATCTTGCTGCTCACTTTCTCTATCCTGGATAGTGTGTTTTAGGCCTTGATGCTGAGGTTCCAGTAGCAACAGACTAAAGAAAAGGTTCAAACAGACTGGATATATCATCTGTAAAATAGGATCATGAGGGTCTTATCAACATGGAACTTCTGGAGGAAGAACAAACGTTGCTGGCCATTTTTACATAACATCTCAGTCTTATAATTAACATTCAGCTTGTCATTAATAAAACTCCCCAGGTACTTGTAGTTCTCTACAAAGTCTACCACCACAAGTATGGGCTGAAATATGTGCCACCAGAAACTGAATTTGAATCATTTATATTTGAATTTGAATTGCTAAACTTGAATAATTGCATTGAAAAACTGAATTTGAATCACATAATTTGAAATTGTATTGTTTAATTTGAATCCTTGCATTGAAAAACTGAATCTGAATAGTATAATTTGAAATTGAATTTATTCGTTTGTAACTGAAGTCCAATAAAATTTGATCTTCACTGAAAGATACATCAATATCCACATATTCAGTTCTCACTATTTAAATTTAAATCAACAAATTTAATTTTAAAATTTAAAAAAAAAAAATTATGTAGGAAAAAAAAAAAAAAAAAAAAAAAAAAAAAAAAAAAAAAAAGAATTAAAGAGGGAGAAATTTTTTAAATATATAAAAAAAAAATAAATTTTTTTTTTTTTTTAAAAAAAAAAAAAAAAAAAAAAAAAAAAAAAAAAAAATTAAATTAAGTTGTTTTTTTTTTTTTTTTTTTTTTTTTTTTACCTCACACCACACAAAAAAAAAATTTTTTTTTTTTTTTTTTTTTTTTTTTTTTAAAAAAAATTTTAAAAAAAAAAAAAAAAAAAATTTTTTTTTTTTTTTTTTTTTAAAAAAAAAAAAAAA
Organism: Perca fluviatilis; assembly: GCF_010015445.1. Taxonomy (NCBI): domain Eukaryota; kingdom Metazoa; phylum Chordata; class Actinopteri; order Perciformes; family Percidae; genus Perca; species Perca fluviatilis. Next base: position 284,804 of record NC_053127.1, read on the forward strand.
AAATATTAAAAAAAAATTTTTTTTTTTTTTTTTTTTAATAATTTTACTATTTTGCGTTTTAATGTGGAAACATCTTGTGTAAACTCAGGGGACTGGCTCTTACATGACATTGTATTGCATGCTTGCTGATGTACAAAGTAAACTAATGCAATTCAAATGTTTAAATTAACATGTATTTTCAAATATGGATAGTCACTACTTTGCATGCAGTAGGCTAGGCTAAGGTAAGTAGCGATAGTTCATTTTAAGTTTACTTAAGTGGAAGAATGTGAGTAATAAACCAAGGCCTACTAACACCAGGCATTACATTTTCAACATTGTGAACAGGTAGATTATATTATCTATGAGTCTCTCTGGGTCAAGGTGTGAACAGGTAGATTATATTATCTATGAGTCTCTGGGTCAAGGTGTGAACAGGTAGATTAAATTATCTATGAGTCTCTGGGTCAAGGTGTGAACAGGTAGATTATATTATCTAGGAGTCTCTGGGTCAAGGTGTGAACAGATTATATTATCTATGAGTCTCTGGGTCAAGGTATGAACAGGTAGATTATATTATCTATGAGTCTCTGGGTCAAGGTATGAACAGGTAGATTATATTATCTTTGAGTCTCTGGGTCAAGGTGTGAACAGGTAGATTAAATTATCTATGAGTCTCTGGGTCAAGGTGTGAACAGATTATATTATCTATGAGTCTCTGGGTCAAGGTATGAATTGGTAGATTATATTATCTATGAGTCTCTGGGTCAAGGTGTGAACAGATTATATTATCTATGAGTCTCTGGGTCAAGATGTGAACAGGTAGATTATATTATCTATGAGTCTCTGGGTCAAGGTGTGAACAGGTAGATTATATTATCTATGAGTCTCTGGGTCAAGGTGTGAACAGATTATATTATCTATGAGTCTCTCTGGGTCAAGGTGTGAACAGGTAGATTATATTATCTATGAGTCTCTGGGTCAAGGTGTGAACAGGTAGATTAATTATCTATGATTCTGGTCAAGGTGTGAACAGATTATATTATCTATGAGTCTCTGTGGCCAAGGTATGAACAGGTAGATTATATTATCTATGAGTCTCTGGGTCAAGGTGTGAACAGGTAGATTATATTATCTATGAGTCTCTCTGGGTCAAGATGTGAACAGGTAGATTATATTATCTATGAGTCTCTGGGTCAAGGTGTGAACAGGTAGATTAAATTATCTATGAGTCTCTGGGTCAAGGTGTGAACAGATTATATTATCTATGAGTCTCTCTGGGTCAAGGTGTGAACAGGTAGATTAAATTATCTATGAGTCTCTCTGGGTCAAGGTGTGAACAGGTAGATTAAATTATCTATGAGTCTCTCTGTCAAGGTGTGAACAGATTATATTATCTATGAGTCTCTGGGTCAAGGTGTGAACAGGTAGATTATATTATCTATGAGTCTCTGGGTCAAGGTGTGAACAGGTAGATTATATTATCTATGAGTCTCTGGGTCAAGGTGTGAACAGGTAGATTATATTATCTATGAGTCTCTGGGTCAAGGTGTGAATAGGTATAGCGCTTTGCCTTGCTCCAGCTAATTTGCCACATTCATGGCCTCAAACATAAAGATATAAAACTGTAATTTTTTGTGAAGAATCAACAACAAGTGGGTCCCAATTATGAAGTGGAACGAAATTCATTGGCTATTTCAAACTTTTTTAACAAATAAAAAACTGAAAAAGTGGGCGTGCAAAATTATTCAGCCCCTTTCAGTGCAGCAAACTCTCTCCAGAAGTTCAGTGAGGATCCAACCTCACTGAGCTCGAGCTGTTTTGCAAGGAGGAATGGGCAAAAATGTCAGTCTCTCGATGTGCAAAACTGATAGAGACATACCCCAAGCGACTTACAGCTGTAATCGCAGCAAAAGGTGGCGCTACAAAGTATTAACTTAAGGGGGCTGAATAATTTTGCACGCCCAATATTTCAGTTTTTTATTTGTTTAAAAGGTTTGAAATATCCAATAAATTTCGTTCCACTTCATGATTGTGTCCCACTTGTTGTTGATTCTTCACAAAAAATTACAGTTTTATATCTTTATGTTTGAGGCCTGAAATGTGGCAAAAGGTCGAAAAGTTCAAGGGGGCCGAATACTTTCGCAAGGCACTGTAGATTATATTATCTATGAGTCTCTGGGTCAAGGCGAGGCTGTGCTCCAAAACGTATGTGCTGGCCGAAGAGGAGTCCTGTGTATCTGCGCCACTGAACTCTACCTATCGATCTGCGCTCGATTGCTCTTCCTTCATCCTCCAAGTACCCGGATGTCTGTCTCAGTAACTTGAAATTGAATTTGCTGATCTGAATCTGAATAGTGAGAACTGAATGTGAGGATATATGGAGAGTTGAATTTTCAGTGAAGATCAAATTTTATTGGAATTCAGTTACAAACGAATAAATTCAATTTCAAATTATACTATTCAGATTCAGTTTTTCAATGCAAGGATTCAAATTAAACAATACAATTTCAAGTTATGTGATTCAAATTCAGTTTCTGGTGGTACATATTTCAGCCCATACACAAGCTTCAATTATAGATAATAGTAATAATTTTTTGGAGGAGATAGGACTCAAAATGATCAGTTTAACGTTGATGATGATTTTTACAATTACATTGTTCTCTCTCTCTCTCTTTCTGTCACTCTCTCTCTCCCTCTCTCTCTGTCTCTCTCTCCCTCTCTCTCTGTCTCTCTCTCCCTCTCTCTCTGTCTCTCTCTCCCTCTCTCTCTGTCTCTCTCTCCCTCTCTATCTCTCTCTTTCTGTCTGTCTGTCTGTCTGTCTGTCTGTCTCTCTCTCTCTTTCTTTCTCTCTCTCTGTCTTTTCTTCCAGGTAGCTTTATTAGCATGACTGTAGGTACAGTGTTGCCAAAGCACAAGCCAAACAGCATAACAATGTTTACAGTAACAATTAGAACATTAACAGCATTAAGGAAAACAGTAACATGAAAAATTGCATGTACACGTTCACTTTGTCTCTCTCTTTCGCACACACATATGCATGTACAGACACACACATATATCTATCTATCTATCTACTGTATGTATTACAATACATTGGATTAATACAGACATTAGGTCGGGCATTGTGGCGAGGTGTCCGACTCACTGTCCCTCAAGTCGTGGCACGCTGCAACGTATTTGGCAGCCAGCGGAGCAGTCAGTCCTTCTCCTGGCAGCTGGGCCAGTTCATCAGTCTTCAAGGGAGATAAAATTTGCAACTTTGTTTGAAAATTGTAGAAAATATCCTTTTCTTATCTGTTCAAACTTTGGACAGTATAGGAGAAAGTGCATCTCTGTCTCAACCTCACCAGTCGTACAGTGATCACAGAGCCACTACTTGTACTGGTCTTTCTCTACGGTGAGGCTGTGGTCTCTGAGCCTGTACCTGTACTGGTCTTTCTCTACGGTGAGGCTGTGGTCTCTGAGCCTGTACCTGTACTGGTCTTTCTCTACGGTGAGACTGTGGTCACTGAGCCTGTACCTGTACTGGTCTTTCTCTACGGTGAGGCTGTGGTCTCTGAGCCTGTACTTGTACTGGTCTTTCTCTACGGTGAGGCTGTGGTCTCTGAGCCTGTACCTGTACTGGTCTTTCTCTACGGTGAGCTGTGGTCACTGAGCCTGTACCTGTACTGGTCTTTCTCTACGGCGAGGCTGTGGTCACTGAGCCTGTACCTGTACTGGTCTTTCTCTACGGCGAGGCTGTGGTCACTGAGCCTGTACCTGTACTGGTCTTTCTCTACGGTGAGGCTGTGGTCACTGAGCCTGTACCTGTACTGGTCTCTTTCTCACGGTGAGGCTGTGGTCACTGAGCCTGTACCTGTACTGGTCTTTCTCTACGGTGAGACTGTGGTCACTGAGCCTGTACCTGTACTGGTCTTTTTTTCGGTGAGGCTGTGGTCACTGAGCCTATACCTGTACTGGTCTTTCTCTATGGTGAGGCTGTGGTCACCTGCGCCTGTACCTGTACTGGTCTTTCTCGGTGAGGCTGTGGTCACTGAGCCTGTACCTGTACTGGTCTTTCTCTACGGCGAGGCTGTGGTCACTGAGCCTGTACCTGTAACCGGTCTTTTCTCTATGGTGAGGCTGTGGTCACTGAGCCTGTACCTGTAACCGGTCTTTCTCTATGGTGAGGCTGTGGTCACTGAGCCTGTACCTGTAACTGGTCTTTCTCTCGCGAGGCTGTGGTCTCTGAGCCTGTACCTGTACGGTCTTTCTCGGTGAGGCTGTGGTCACTGAGCCTGTACCTGTACTGGTCTTTTACGGGCGAGGCTGTGGTCTCTGAGCCTGTACCTGTACTGGTCTTTCTACTGTGAGCTGTGGTCTCTGACCTGTACCTGTACTGGTCTTTCTCACGGTTGAGGGCTGTGGTCTCTGAGCCTGTACCTGTACTGGTCTCTCACGTGAGGCTGTGGTCTCTGAGCCTGTACCTGTACTGGTCTTCTCTCAGGTGAGTGTGGTCTCTGAGCCTGTACCTGTACTGGTCTTTCTCAGTGGAGGCTGTGGTCTCTGAGCCTGTACCTGTACTGGTCTTTCTCTACCGTGGGAGACTGTGTCACTGAGCCTGTACCTGTACGCGTTTTCTCTATGGTGAGGCTGTGGTCACTGACCTGTACCTGTACTGTCTTTCGGTGGGCTGTGGTCACTGGGCCTGTACCTGTAACCGGTCTTTCTCTTTGAGGGTCATGGTACCTGTACTGGTCTTTCTCTCGAGGCTGTGGTCTCTGAGCCTGTACCTGTACTGGTCTTTTCTCGGTGAGGCTGTGGTCACTGAGCCTGTACCTGTACTGGTCTTTCTCTCGGTGAGGCTGTGGTCACTGAGCCTGTACCTGTACTGGTCTTTCTCTTGGGTGAGGCTGTGGTCTCTGAGCCTGTACCTGTACTGGTCTTTCTCGTGCGGCTGTGGTCTCTGAGCCTGTACCTGTACTGGTCTTTCTCTACGGTGAGGCTGTGGTCTCTGAGCCTGTACCTGTACTGGTCTTTCTTACGGTGAGGCTGTGGTCTCTGAGCCTGTACCTGTACTGGTCTTTCTCTTCGGAGGCTGTGGTCTCTGAGCCTGTACCTGTACTGGTCTTTCTCTACCGGTGAGGCTGTGGTCACTGAGCCTGTACCTGTACCGGTCTTTCTCTTACGGTGAGGCTGTGGTCACTGAGCCTGTACCTGTACTGGTCTTTTCTCGGTGAGGCTGTGGTCACTGAGCCTGTACCTGTACTCTTTCTCTATGGTGAGGCTGGGTAGAGCCTGTACCTGTACTGGTCTCTACGTGACTGTGGTCACTGACCTGTACCTAACCGGTCTTTCTCACGGTGAGGCTGTGGTCACTGAGCCTGTTACCTGTACTGGTCTTTCTCTACGGGCGGCTGTGGTCACTGAGCCTGTACCTGTACCGGTCTTTCTCTATGGTGAGCTGTGGTCCTGAGCCTGTACTGTACTGGTCTTTCTTACGGTGAGCTGTGGTCTCTGAGCCTGTACCTGTACCGTCTTTCTCTACGGAGCTGTGGTCTCTGAGCCTGTACCTGTACTGGTCTTTCTCTACCGGAGCTGTGGTCACTGAGCCTGTACCTGTACTGGTCTTTCTCTCGGTGAGGCTGTGGTCACTGAGCCTGTACCTGTACTGGTCTTTCTCTCACGGTGAGCTGTGGTCCTGAGCTGTACCTGTACTGGTCTTTTTCGGCGAGGCTGTGGTCACTGAGCCTGTACCTGTACCGGTCTTTCTCTATGGTGAGGCTGTGGTCTCTGAGCCTGTACCTGTACTGGTCTTTCTCACGGTGAGGCTGTGGTCACTGAGCCTGTACCTGTACTGGTCTCTTATGGTGAGGCTGTGGTCTCTGAGCCTGTACCTGTACCGGTCTTTCTCTACGGTGAGGCTGTGGTCTCTGAGCCTGTACCTGTACGGTCTTTCTCTACGGTGAGGCTGTGGTCTCTGAGCCTGTACCTGTACTGGTCTTTCTCTACCGGGAGACTGTGGTCACCTGAGCCTGTACCTGTACTGGTCTTTCTCTCATGGTGAGGCTGTGGTCTCTGAGCCTGTACCTGTACTGGTCTTTCTCTACCGTGGACTGTGGTCACTGAGCCTGTACCTGGTCTTTCTCTATGGTGAGGCTGTGGTCACTGAGCCTGTACCTGTACTGGTCTTTCTCGGGTGAGGCTGGGGTCACTGAGCCTGTACCTGTACTGGTCTTTCTCTAGGCGGCTGGGCGTGGTCTCTGAGCCTGTACCTGTACTGGTCTTTCTCACGGTGAGGCTGTGGTCACTGAGCCTGTACCTGTACTGGTCTTTCACTGGTGAGGCTGTGGTCTCTGAGCCTGTACCTGTACTGGTCTTTCTCACGGTGAGGCTGTGGTCTCTGAGCTGTACCTGTACTGGTCATTTCTCACGGTGAGGCTGTGGTACTGAGCCTGTACCTGTACTGGTCTTCTCTACGGTGAGGCTGTGGTCACTGAGCCTGTACCTGTACTGGTCTTTCCTACGGTGAGGCTGGGGTCACTGAGCCTGTACCTGTACTGGTCTTTCTCTGCGAGGAGGCTGTGGTCTCTGAGCCTGTACCTGTACCGGTCTTTCTCTACGGCGAGGCTGTGGTCACTGAGCCTGTACCTGTACTGGTCTCTCACTGAGCTGGGTCCTGAGCCTGTACCTGTACTGGTCTTTCTCTAGGCCAGGCTGTGGTCTCTGAGCCTGTACCTGTACTGGTTCTCTCTACGTGAGGCTGTGGTCTCTGAGCCTGTACCTGTAACCGTCTTTCTCTTACGGGAGGCTGTGGTCACTGAGCCTGTACCTGTACTGGTCTTTTTCTACGGTGAGGCTGTGGTCTCTGAGCCTGTACCTGTACTGGTCTTTCTCACGGTGAGGCTGTGGTCTCGAGCCTGTACCTGTATCGGTCTTTCTCTATGGTGAGGCTGTGGTCACTGAGCCTGTACCCTGTACTGGTCTTTCTACTCGGTGAGGCTGTGGTCTCTGAGCCTGTACCTGTACCGGTCTTTCTCTACTGGTGAGGCTGTGGTCCCTGAGCCTGTACCTGTAACTGGTCTTTCTCTATGGTGAGGCTGTGGTCTCTGAGCCTGTACCTGTACTGGTCTTTCTCCACGGTGAGGCTGTGGTCTCTGAGCCTGTACCTGTACTGGTCTTTCTCACGGTGAGGCTGTGGTCTCTGAGCCTGTACCTGTACCGGTCTTTCTCTATGGTGAGGCTGTGGTCCTGAGCCTGTACCTGTACTGGTCTTTCTCTACGGTGAGGCTGTGGTCTCTGAGCCTGTACCTGTACTGGTCTTTCTCACTGGGCGGGCTGTGGTCACTGAGCCTGTACCTGTACCGGTCTTTCTCTATGGTGAGGCTGTGGTCTCTGAGCCTGTACCTGTACTGGTCTTTCTCTACGGTGAGGCTGTGGTCTCTGAGCCTGTACCTGTACCGGTCTTTCTCTACGGTGAGGCTGTGGTCTCTGAGCCTGTACCTGTAATCGTCTTTCTCTACCGGGAGACTGTGGTCACTGAGCCTGTACCTGTACTGGTCTTTCTCACGGTGA
>NC_053127.1:297339-302339 GCF_010015445.1 Perca fluviatilis
ACCAGACTCCATGTAAATAATCAGGACTTTTAGTGTGTATAGAGCCAGCATATCTCCACCAGACTCCATGTAAATAATCGGGACTATATACGCTAAAAGTCCTGATTATTTACATGGAGTCTGGTGGAGTTTGGTGATGGTGATTTCGGGGCTGTTTCATGTTAAACTAAAAGGATCTTACTCTTTAACTAAAAGGTCTATCTCTGTAGGGATCCATCCCATAATGTTGTCAGACACTTAGAATAATAATCTGAGTCTGTCAGCAGCAACAACAGAACTTTTAGTGGACTCTAACTGCTGCTGAACATTAGTCCTGTAGGGTTACAGTACAGCTTGGTTCTGGTTTAATACTGGACCAGTTTCACAGATGTGATATATTATTTCACTTGTATGTTGCTGTTCAAACATTTTTTTGTTTTCCATTTAAAATGACAAAAACTAACATCCAACAGGTGAGTTCACTGCCCCGGTGAGAGGAGCGTACCACTTTGAGTGGACGGTCGCTGCATATGGAGACGGCAGACACGCTTCAGCTGCTGTGTTGTACAAGAACTCAGAGAGGGTTTTCATTGCATTTGAGTATCAGGCGACCGGTTTTCTGAGTTCCTCTAATGCCGCTACACTGCTGCTGGAGGTGGGAGATGTCGTGTCTGTGCGTGTGAGGGCTAACAGTAGGGCGTTTGACAATGAGTTTAACCACACCACCTTCAGTGGGTTTCTGCTGTTCCCCATGTAAGACAGAAACAGCAGCTCTGTGATAGTCACACAGGTTGTTGTCTTAATCAAGTCTTCATAGAACTTCATAGATTTAATCAGATTTCATCTGCATCCAAATAATAAGTAGTAATTGAAGAGAGGCATCTTATCTGGTTAATATTTCTGATTCTCTCTTGTTTCTGTCATTTTAATTAAATAATAAACATATATCATTGCAATTACATCTGGGAGTGTTTCCTTAATCAGTTTGTTTCAACTCTAACTTATTGAAAGCAGATAATCCATCATCATAGCAGTATAAAGAAACAGAGAATACTAAGCTGTTGTAACAGATCAACTCTGTACGATGTCCACATGAGACTCTCTGGACATTTTACAGCTTCCTTTTCTCACATCTAACTTTTATTAAAGAATAAACATATCATTGTGATGCCATCTGTGAGCGTTTCTTCATTCTTCTTGATCAACTTAACTTATTGAAAGTACCCAGCTACTTATGCAGTTATCTACAAAGTACGCTTCAGTCTCACTTTCTAACATGAAGCACACAACGGAAAAAAAACTCATACAAGCAACAACATTTTTGAAAAAGCAATTTTTTTTGTTGAAAAAGTGACAAAAAAAGTCAAAACAGCAAATATGTTGTTTGTGTCTGTGTGTGTGTGTCAAGATTTTCAAATTTATTTTAATCATGTTTGTGTTGAGATGAAATATAGGGTTATAAGTCTTTGTTTTGTTGTTGGGTTGTTTCCAGTATAAAGTACTTGAAAGTAATACTTAAAGTAAAAGTATGTTACCAGAAACTTTGGTAGAAGTTAAAGTCTCCTTTTAGAGCATTACTTGAGTCATAATCTTAAAGTGTCTGATATTTACTGAACTTAGGTATCAAAAGTCATTTCATGATATTAAATGTACTTCATTATTACAAGTAAAAAAAAATTGAATTACCTTCATAGTGGTTTCCTTATAGTGAAGTATAATATTCAGAGTTTCCATACTTTCTTAAACATCAAACTCAAAGTCTGACATCAATTAAAAGAAAAACGGAAACAGAATTTACATTTTTTGTTGACTCCAACGTAGGAAAACATTTCTTGTAAGTAACGAGTAACAAAGATGCTTTAGGGGAAATATATCAGAGTAAAAGTTAAAGTTTCAAGAAGTACAATTAACAAAGTAGAGTACATATATGTGAATATTTATAGTTAAGTAGAGTACCAAAGTGTATGTACTTTGTGCCAACACTGGTTGTTTCCTGTATATCTGAGTCTGTGTACAGAGGCCTGGACTACGAAGCAGGATTTGGCGTTAACGAGCTAACTTAAGACTCAACCCAGGATTTTCTGCACTACGAAGGTGGATCAGTTGTTATCGGGTTCAATCGCCGTGGTAACTCATGCTGAACACCTAACCTGGTCGGGAGCAGATTAAGTTGGAGATCAGAGATCAACCGGTGTTAAAGCACCGCCTACTGACCAATCAATACTCAGTGTTAAAGCTCCGCCTACTGACCAATCAATACTCAGTGTTAAAGCTCCGCCTACTGACCAATCAATACTCAGTGTTAAAGTCCACCACTGACAATCAATATAGTACGACAATAATACTCAGTGTTAAAGCACCACCTACTGACCAATCAATACTCAGTGTTAAAGCACCGCCTACTGACCAATCAATACCAGTAATAAAAAATAGTAAAAAGACAAAAACAGTGTAAAACCACAAAGAAAAAAAAAAAAAATACAAAACACTACTGCCAACAATACTAGTGTTAACACAAAATACAGTGTAAAGCCCATTACTGACCAATCAATACTCAGTGTTAAAGACCACCTACTGACCAATCAATACTCAGTGTTAAAGCTCCACCTACTGACCAATCAATACTCAGTGTTAAAGCACCTACTGACCAATCAATACTCAGTGTTAAAGCACCACCTACTGACCAATCAATACTCAGTGTTAAAGCACCACCTACTGACCAATCAATACTCAGTGTTAAAGCGCCCACCTACTGACCAATCAATACTCAGTGTTAAAGCCCACCTACTGACCAATCAATACTCAGTGTTAAAGCACCACCTACTGACCAATCAATACTGAGTTAAGCATATCAATCTTAGTGTTAAAGCCCATACTGCCAATAAATACCAGTGTAAAGTCCCTACTGACCAATAATACTCAGTGTAAAGACCACACTGACCAATCAATACTCAGTGTTAAAGTCACCTACTGACTAATAATACTCAGAGTTAAAGCCCACCTACTGACTAATCAATACTCAGTGTTAAAGCCCACCTACTGACCAATCAATACCAGTAAAGACACCTACTACCAACAATAAAAACTCAATCAATACCAGAGTTAAAAGTACCACCTACTGACAATCAATACTCAGTGTTAAAGCCACACTGAAATCAATACTAGAGTTAAAGTAAACTACTGACCAACAATCGGATTATAAATAATACTCAGTGTTAAAGCCCACCTACTGACCAATCAATACTCAGTGTTAAAGCTCCGCCTACTGACCAATAATACTAGAGTAAAGTCTACTACTGACCAATCAATACTCAGAGTTAAAGCCCACCTACTGACCAATCAATACTCAGTTAAAGCCACCTACGACAATAATACTCAGGTTAAAGCACCAATCAAATAGTGAAAGCACTACTGCAACAATATAGAGTTAAAGCACCACTACTGACAACAAATAGGTTAAAGCAACTATTGACCAATACCAGGTTAAAGCACCTACTGACCAATCAATACCAGTTAAAGACTACTGACAATCAATACTCATGTTTAAAGTCACCTACTGACAATAATACAGGTAAAGACACTGCAATAATATTGTTAAAGACCTACTGACAATTGTAAAACTACTGACAACAATACTCATGTTAAAGCACCACTACTGCCATAAGTAAACACACACAATCAATACTAGTAAAGCCACAAAATACTCAGGTAAAGACAACCTACTGCCAATCAATACAGGTTAAAGACCTACTCCAATCAATACAGTGTAAACACCTACTACCAATCAATACTCAGTGTTAAAGCACCACCTACTGACCAATCAATACCAGAGTTAAAGCACCACCTACGAAATCAATACAGAGTTAAAGCCCACCTACTGCCAATCAATACTCAGAGTTAAAGCCCACTACTGACCAATCAATACTCAGTGTTAAAGCTCCACCTACTGACCAATCAATACTCAGTGTTAAAGCTCCACCTACTGACCAATCAATACTCAGTGTTAAAGCCTACTGACCAAATACTCAGTGTAAAGCAACCACTGACCAATCAATACTCAGTGTTAAAGCACCACCTACTGACCAATCAATAATCAGTATTAAAGCACCACTAACAATCAATACTCAGTGTTAAAGTTCACTACTGACCAATCAATACTCAGTGTTAAAGCACCTACTGACCAATCAATACTCAGTGTTAAAGCACACACCTACTGACCAATCAATACTCAGTGTTAAAGCTCCACCTACTGACCAATCAATACTCAGTGTTAAAGCTCCACCTACTGACAATCAATACCAGTGTTAAAGCACACCTACTGACCAATCAATACTCAGTGTTAAAGCACCACCTACTGACCAATCAATACTCAGTGTTAAAGCTCCACCTACTGACCAATCAATACTCAGTGTTAAAGCCCCACCTACTGACCAATCAATACTCAGTGTTAAAGCCCACTTACTGACCAATCAATACTCAGTGTTAAAGCCACCTACTGACCAATCAATACTCAGTGTTAAAGCTCCACCTACTGACCAATCAATACTCAGTGTTAAAGCACCACCTACTGACCAATCAATACTCAGTGTTAAAGCTCCACCTACTGACCAATCAATACTCAGTGTTAAAGCTCTACTGACCAATCAATACTAGTGTTAAAGCACACTACTGAAATCAATACTAGTGTTAAAGCACCTACTGACCAATCAATACTCAGTGTTAAAGCCCACCTACTGACCAATCAATACTCAGTGTTAAAGCTCCACCTACTGACCAATCAATACTCAGTGTTAAAGCACCACCTACTGACCAATCAATACTCAGTGTTAAAGCTCCGCCACTGACCAATCAATACTCAGTATAAAGCACCACTACTGACCAATCAATACTCAGTGTTAAAGCAACCACCTACTGACCAATCAATACTCAGTGTTAAAGCTCCACCTACTGACCAATCAATACTCAGTGTTAAAGCTCCACCTACTGACCAATCAATACTCAGTAGTAAAGCACCACTGACC
>NC_053127.1:307339-334839 GCF_010015445.1 Perca fluviatilis
GAGGATAACTTCATTGACTTAAATCTGGCTAAGCAGGCTGACATTCCCCTCGAATCACTCCCATTCCCTATCCATGTCACAACCATTGACAGTCGGTTTCTGGCAAAAGTTACGCAACACACTATCCCACTTACTCTCGTTCTCTCAATCAAGAGGAAACCATCGAGAGGAAATCACCTTAAGAGTAGTGTCAGCTTCCTCGTCCCCTCTCATTCTCGTTTTTCCATGGCTCAGGTTACACAATCCTCACATAGACTGGCAACACAAAACTATCAGCAGTTGGAGCAGTTTTTGTCATTCCACTTCTCGGTTCAGCTATCCCTCCCAATGTGAAAACCCCAACTGCATCAGAGAAACTGCCCAATCTGTCCTCAGTCTCCATCTGGACCTAGCGGAAGTGTTCAGCAAGGAGAAAGCATCATCTCTGCCTCCACATAGACCCTATGACTGTGCTATTGAGCTGTTTCCAGGAGCCCCCTTGCCTGCTAGCCGACTCTACAACCTGTCCAGAGCTGAGAGAGAGGCTATGGAATAATATATCGGAGAGTCCCTGGCTGCAGGTATCATTCGCCCATCATCATCTCCGGTGGGGGCGGGGTTCTTCTTTGTGGACAAAAAGGATAAGGCGCTACGCCCCTGTATAGATTTCCGCAGGCTGAACAACATTACTGTAAAGAATAAATACCCTTTGCCACTAATCAATTCTGCTTTTGAGCCACTTCAGGGCGCCACAGTCTTCTCTGAACTGGACCTGCACAATGCCTATCATCTCGTCAGGATTCAGCAAGGAGATGAGTGGAAAACAGCCTTCAATACATCACTTGGACACTTTGAATAATAATAATAATCTGGTAATGCCTTTTGGACTCACAAATGCACCAGCAGTATTCCAAGCTATGTTGAATGATGTTTTTAAGAGACGTGTTTAAATTGTTTTGTTTCCGTCTACCTGGACGATATTCTGAACACACTCACTCATCCCAGACGGCAGCTAGCAGCTAACAGGGTAGATGAATTTAAACAATGGCTAAATCGCTAAACACATCTTGTCATGTAAGGACCCTGTTCATGTTGCACAGACATTTTAATTGCATTTTGTGTCTGTTAAAAGGCACAAAGACAGTCTTTATCGTATGCCCCCATAACTGCCGTTTTAGCTGAGTGGGAGCTCTGGGCATTAGCTGCAGCAGCTCCGTGTTGCTAGCACCGACTCGGCTCGTTTTCTTTTCTATCAACAGTACTCCCATAGGTATAGTGATCAAGATTAACGTAAAAATTGCCTGGAGTTCTCCTTTAAGTTCTTTGATTTCATTCATGAGATTTATTATAGTACGCTGTTGTTTGGCTATGGTCGCCAATTCCTCACCTCATATGAATCATTAATGAGGCTTACTGGAGAACATGATTCATAAAAATCTTACCAACAGTTATTATTTTAATAGCTTAAATAATTCTGGTTGTTTTCTTTTCATATTTTTGGCCTCACAGCTCCACACACACAGTCAGACAACAGTTACTAAATACTTTTAATTATTTTATGAAAGAACTAACTTTAGTCTAAAGTCTCATTACAGAAAAATTTAAGATTTATATCTATCTCTCTCTCTATCTCTCTCTATCTCTCTCATGTTTTAACTAAATATTAAAATAATTATTGATCACCACAGAACTCTGAACATGTGCAACAATTAGATGAAACTATAGAATGAATTAGTATTGTTAATAATACCAAAAAGATATATTTTTAAAAACAAATGTTATTTAGCTTGTAACCAGGACAACCAGTAAAGAGTTTAAACACTGAAATATAGAATATGGAATAAACACAACAGATATATTAATGAACTTTCATTTAATAACTACAATAGCTACAATCTCTTCTCTAAACTCCATCCTGCTAACACCAGCTTCTTTATCTGCAGCACCTTAAAATATATGAATATGTATTCTCTAAAGCAGGGATCTTCAACAGGGGGTCCGGGACCCCTAGGGGGTCCTCCGAGTCACTGCAGGGGGCCTGCAAATTATACCATAACATGAATCCAACATATGTTTAGCAAATATAAATCCCCACTGATGATAGGCTCACTGGCCTATAGGTCAGCTCCAGGTCATGCTGAGGATCCACTCTGACACATGTACTGTATGTGTAACATTAACACATGATTTATGAATGAATGGCTTAGTATTCTGTGCACGAAAAAGGTATGTGTAAAGGCTTTAAGCCGCCCTACACCTTACTGTAGGCCCAGATAACACCATCTACTTCAAGGTATTAATATCTAATCTATATATCTATAAACTACTGTTTCAGCTCAGGGGTCCTTGGTTTAAAAGACCCCTGCTCTAGACTATAAAACACAGAATCTAACTCTACATCCTATGTGTCTTTGACCCGGCCCCCACACACTTTGATCCGGCCCCTGTATCAGTTTAGACCCATAATCAGTTTAGACCCGACTAGTTTTAGTTGCTTTTTCTGAAGTTTATGGCACTTTGTTTTCTCTGACGACTAAGGAACTTTTTGAGAGCTTTATGTCGACCAAACTGTACGTGAGCCTATATGAGACATGCAGTAATACAGCAAAGATATTAGACTTTGTGTCAATAATCTCTACACATGTGTTATGTGTTTGGCATTTTGCTCTGTGTTTTGTCTTATTGTGGTGGTCTGTTTTGTATTATATTCTGTTTCCTGTTTTATTGTGATAGTCTGGTTTTATGTGCTCTCTTGTCTAGTTTTTCTTCCTGTGTTTTCCCACCCTTGTGATTGCATGATGTTTCTCACCTGTGTCACCTGCGTCTTGTTACCTCGTTACCCTGTGGATTTAGTCTTTGGGTGTTTCACAATCTGCCAGTTGTTCAAAACATTTAATCTGGATCAAAATTATCCGGATTTGGAAATCCCATTTTTTGCTATCCAGGATCAGGTAATCCGTCTTACTTTTATGCCGGTTTTTCAAAGCAACATTGGATTGACTCACCCTTATCCAGGTAGACAGTTTTCATGATTACCAAATCCGGATTACCAGTGCTCTAATTGGGACAACGTATCACAATGTGGTCTACCAGCTATGTAAAGAACAGGAAGGAGAGCCAACATGGGGTCACTGTAAGGGTTTCTTATTTTGAGACAAAACACAACAATAACATAACCATCCACTTCCATTCATAATTTCTTTTATGCCCCCTCATCTGAGTTACAACAAATAAAAAGAAATATACATTAACAAATATACTGTGGATATTTTGAAAATGTCTTAAAAACAAAACAAAAGGCTAAATGTCTAATAGTTAACAAAATAAAGAACGGTCAGGGTTCTTCTTCATCTGAGGAGGAGAGACCAGCATCTCCAAGACCTGTTTTTAGGAGGTGGATCTGAAGTCTGGCTCTGGTTTGCTTGATTTGTTCCTCTGCCAGGACGATCTGTGCTTCTGCTCTTTCACTTTCTCGTTTAGACATGGGGACAAGATCATTTTTATTTTTACTTTAACTTTACTATACTGAATAGCTTAATTGGTAGCCAATGTCTACTTCATCTACTTTATCACTGTTACAACGGTTACACAAGTCAAGTGCAAAATATAAATAAAAGTATATACACTACATGATACAAACGTATTATTTGACCAATTTTAAAGTTTTACTACATTTTCTTCCTGGAATACATCTTGAAATCCTACCCCCTGTTGGGATCAGGATAATCCTGTTTTTTTGGATCAAAGTTATCCAAATCCTACTGACAAGTTTTGAACAACACAAACTGAAGGTTTGACCCAGATTAAAACTAGGATTGGATTCTGTAATCTAATCAGATTTCAGAATCCTTCTTTCCCTTTTGAACAACCCATTTTCAAGATTTGATCCAATCCGATAACCAAAATCCGATCAGATTACCTTTGAACAACTGGCCCACTAATGCAATGTAGGGACTCAAGTTCACAAGCACAGAAAACGCTGTTAACAGTTTGAGACGATGTCTTCTTCCTGTTATTGCTCAACACTCCCAGCACAGAGGCTGCCTGCAAGGCTCCAAAATACCAGCTAGAAATAAAAACCACAACTATATAACCACTTTGTATTAAAACAATCTCCGGACAAGAAAACCTCATAATGCTACAACTATTGCAATAATATTGAAAAATAAAACTAATTGAGCTTTAATTTTATTGTTTAAGGTTTAGCTCAAACACCCCTTACTTATTCAAAAGAGTGGAACGTGATCCCTACTATTATTAGCGTATAAGTTTAAGTCAGTTTAAATTAAATAAATATGCACTGGTGTGTCCTATGTGTTCCTATTAGTGTTATGTGGAATTATCATTTCAATATTACTGTAGTGCACTGTATATGCCCTGGGAGATGGAAATTAGAAATTCAAATTATAAAGGTTGGTGTCTCCCCTTTAGTCTACATAACATGTCATAGCATATTACCACTTTATGTAGGCTACAACTGTTCATTTATCATACAGACTGAAACTCAACTTCTAATGAATCAGAAAACAAATACACCAAAAATATGAACTAAATACAAAATATAATGTAGGCTATAGCATATGGCATAATTTAAACAAGTCTCCTGAAAAGAGACGGGTATATCTCATAGACTAATAATATACAGTCTATCTATGGTATATCTCTCCTGTAACTGCCGCGCTGTGTGTGTGTGTGTGTGTGTGTGTGTGTGTGTGTGTGTGTGTGTGTGTGTGTGTGTGTGTGTGTGTGTGTGTGTGTGTGTGTGTGTGTGTGTGTTCGGAGTTTAACTCTGAAAAGACAGTTAACCACAGGTTCCTGTTAATGTTATGATGGACATGTGTAGTGATATTTAAACAAACGGCGAAATAAAGTGTGTGGCTCAAAGAGCATCGGAGTCTGAAGTATAAAAATATAAAAATATAATTGTGCCAGCAAGACAGTTTCCTGCTCGAACCAGCAGAGGGCATCACTTCATCATATCAGATTTACATCCTCCCTCCCCTATCATCATCATCATCATCATCATCATCATCATAATAATAGCTGAATACAGAAGGAAACTAACAGATAAACTACTGAAATGATGCTTTATTTACATCCTGTAATCGCATGTCTTGATCTGTTTTTATTATTACCTTTTAGTTTGTGTATATTTTGCGTTGTGTTGTGCCGGTGGTGTGGAGCGTAGCGTGAGTCTGCTGAGTTTGTAGTTTATCTGAAAAATGTTCAGTATGTTTGGTCAAGTTGGGACAGAAACATGTGGCCCGTGTCACTTCCTGCTCCGGGTCATCCTGGCTGTTTGGCGCCGTCTGCGGCTGTGAAAGTATGACGTCATTCAAAAGTCTGGACCAAACTTTTCACACATGAAGGCAAACGTCTACTTTGAGTTCTGACTCAGGTTATTAATAAACAAGAAGAACTGAAACATCCTAAAGTTTATTTTCATGTTAATAACTGAGAGAGGACACCAGACTGAAGGGGAGTGGAGGGTTCTGATTGGTCGTCACACGTAGATGTCTTCATCCACAGACCTTGGCTCTGTGATTGGGGTTTCCATGGAAACAACAGGATGACAGGGAACTGTGGAGAGTGGAACAAGTTAGCATCTTGTGTGTGTGTGTGTGTGTGTGTGTGTGTGTGTGTGTGTGTGTGTGTGTGTGTGTGTGTGTGTGTGTGTGTGTGTGTGTGTGTGTGTGTGTGTGTGTGTGTTACCATACTGAGACTTCTCCTCATCTTTCGTCTTGTTGTCATGGTGACTCTTCATCTCTACGTAAACATTTTCCTCCAGCCGACCTGAAACACATTATAAACTTAGTATCAGATCTGATTGGCTGTCTGATCTCAGGGCTCTGATTGGCTGTCGTACCTGTGCTCCTTGTGCTCTGGCTCCGCCTCCTTCTGAGGATGAAGAAGATGATGAAGAACAGCAGGAAGAGGAAGCAGCAGATCAACACCGGCACCAACACACTGCTGCTGATATTATCTAACACACACACACACACACACACACACACACACACACACACACACACACACAGACAAACCAACATATGCAGTGTAAAAAAAAATTAACTTGGTAACGTTTGTGTAATATCTTAAAGACACTTCCCTAAACGTGTTATTGCTCCAATATTTATCACAAAGTGTCCATGCTGTCTCCCACTGTCTATCATTCATTTAGCTTGTTGTCTGTCTCCCTGCAAAAAAAGGTAAAAACATACAAAGAAGTGGCCCACAAACAAACAAGCACAGATAATGGCCATGGCATTAAAGGGATACACCACTGTTTGTTGACACAGGCCTTACTTATCACGCTCTCCCCTGGCAGTAGTACGGAGCCCCGGAGGTGACATAGAGGAAAACAAATAATAAAAAATAAACACGTACTGGGGACAAACCCTAAACTCGAGATCTTGACTTTCAAACTCGAGATCTCGACTTTCAAACTGATCAAAGTGATCCAGTCCAGATGTCAGCGGGAGGCGGAGATTTCCGGCCGGGGGCAGCGTGTCCTCCCCCGGGCATGAACACAGCTTTGCCTCGCTGCTGCGGCGGTCCCCCGGTCATGTTTCGTCCCAGCGGTACGGCCTGGGGCTCCAGCTGCGTGGTGTCGGTTTTGGCTCCCAGGAAGCAGGCAGTGAGCTCCAGATCCTGCAGCCGCAAACGGACTGTGCTGCCCCGGGGGGCAGCTGTGTTTCTGCCCGGGGGAAGAGACGCTGCCGCCGGCAGCTTAGCCTCTCTGCTGCGCCGGTCCCTGCTGATCCAGATGGGACCGGACAAAGACACAGTGGTGATCGGGAGGATCTTCCACGTAGTCCAGGACGACCTGTACGTCGATTTCGGCGGAAAGTCCCACTGCCTTTGCCGGTGGCAGGCGGACGGAGAGGAGCTATTGCGGTGCGGGGCAGCAGAGTCCGTTTGCGGCTGCAGGATCTGGAGCTCACTGCCTGCTTCCTGGGAGCCAAAACCAACACCACGCAGCTGGAGCCCCAGGCACGGAAATCTCCGCCTCCCGCTGCCATCTGGATTAGCTGGGACCGGTGCAGCCACGCGAGGCTGTGTTCCTCCCCGGGGGAGGACACGCTGCCCCCGGCCGGAAATCTCCGCCTACCGCTGACATCTGGACTGGATCACTTCGATCAGTTTGAAAGTCAAGCTCTCGAGATTGAAAGTCGAGATTTCGAATTAGTGTTTGCCACCAGTACACACAGTACATTTTTTCACCTATCTCCAGCTTGGGGAGACTGTGATAAGCCCTATGTCAACAAATGGTGGCGTATCCCTTTAAAGCAGTCCATGCAGTTAATGCAATAGGAAGGAGACAAGAGAAAGGAGGGAAACTGACCGCCTCCCTACAGACACCCTGTTGTCTGCCTACCTGCAGACCCCCCCACTGTGAGCAGGAAGTGCCTGTGCAGCAGTCTGGTCCCGTCTGCGGCGAACACCTCCAGACTGTAGTTTCCTGCGTCTGCTGGCGTGACGCGGCTGAACCTCAGCGAGCCGTCTCTCTGCAGCGAGCAGCGGCCGTGGTGGCACGCCGTCACGTTGTTCTTCAGGGACAGCAGCAGGCGGGGGTGGGTCCACCGGACGTCCTGACCCCCCCCCAATCCCCCCCGCAGCTGGGAGGACAGCAGGACCCCCTCCCCACTCAGAGCCCTGACCGTCTCTGCAGAGACAGCTGGGGTCAAAGGTCAGAGACACACACACACACACACACACACACACACAGACACAGACACACAGACAGACACACCACACGCTTTATTTCAGTAAAATGTGGTAGTGAGCGAGGAGAGACAGATAATGTTCTGATCCTGTTTGAATTGAGCCATGAATCACACACATGATGTTTGTTAGTTTTAATTAATGAATTATTGAGTGAAGAGAGTCTCAGACTGTGAAGATACTTCATAACAAAGACTCGTCAGACCAAAGGGTCCTAGGGCGCTTTCACACCTGCCTGGTTTAGTTTGGTTGAATCGCACTAGAGTTGGTTTGTCCCACTCGTGCGGTTCATCAGGGCAGGTGAGAACGCAACATTCGCACTCAGGTGCACACCAAAAGCAGACCAAACAAGCGTACCGAGACCTGCTTGAAGAGGTGGTCTCGGTACGCTTTCAGTCCAACTACGGAGCGGTTCGTTTGGGGTGAGAACGTGATCCGTACTAGAACCACAACTACACATACTCCTCCAGTCTGAGCTGGTGTCTCCTGTAGTCAGGTGTGTCCTCCAGTCTGAACTAGTGTCTCCTGTAGTCAGGTGTGTTCAGCAGTCTGAGCTGATGTCTCCTGTAGTCAGGTGTGTCCTCCAGTCTGAACTAGTGTCTCCTGTAGTCAGGTGTGTCCTCCAGTCTGAGCTGATGTCTCCTGTAGTCAGGTGTGTCCTCCAGTCTGAGCTGATGTCTCCTGTAGTCAGGTGTGTTCAGCAGTCTGAGCTGATGTCTCCTGTAGTCAGGTGTGTCCTCCAGTCTGAGCTGATGTCTCCTGTAGTCAGGTGTGTCCTCCAGTCTGAGCTGATGTCTCCTGTAGTCAGGTGTGTTCAGCAGTCTGAGCTGATGTCTCCTGTAGTCAGGTGTGTCCTCCAGTCTGAGCTAGTGTCTCCTGTAGTCAGGTGTGTCCTCCAGTCTGAGCTAGTGTCTCCTGTAGTCAGGTGTGTCCTCCAGTCTGAGCTAGTGTCTCCTGTAGTCAGGTGTGTCCTCCAGTCTGAGCTAGTGTCTCCTGTAGTCAGGTGTGTCCTCCAGTCTGAGCTGATGTCTCCTGTAGTCAGGTGTGTCCTCCAGTCTGAGCTAGTGTCTCCTGTAGTCAGGTGTGTCCTCCAGTCTGAGCTAGTGTCTCCTGTAGTCAGGTGTGTCCTCCAGTCTGAGCTAGTGTCTCCTGTAGTCAGGTGTGTTCAGCAGTCTGAGCTAGTGTCTCCTGTAGTCAGGTGTGTCCTCCAGTCTGAGCTAGTGTCTCCTGTAGTCAGGTGTGTCCTCCAGTCTGAGCTAGTGTCTCCTGTAGTCAGGTGTGTCCTCCAGTCTGAGCTAGTGTCTCCTGTAGTCAGGTGTGTCCTCCAGTCTGAGCTAGTGTCTCCTGTAGTCAGGTGTGTTCAG
This sequence comes from Perca fluviatilis, assembly GCF_010015445.1. Classification (NCBI taxonomy): domain Eukaryota; kingdom Metazoa; phylum Chordata; class Actinopteri; order Perciformes; family Percidae; genus Perca; species Perca fluviatilis. The sequence continues at coordinate 316,408 of NC_053127.1, forward strand.
CAGTCTGAGCTAGTGTCTCCTGTAGTCAGGTGTGTTCAGCAGTCTGAGCTAGTGTCTCCTGTAGTCAGGTGTGTCCTCCAGTCTGAGCTAGTGTCTCCTGTAGTCAGGTGTGTCCTCCAGTCTGAGCTGATGTCTCCTGTAGTCAGGTGTGTCCTCCAGTCTGAGCTAGTCTCTCCTGTAGTCAGGTGTGTCCTCCAGTCTGAGCTAGTGTCTCCTGTAGTCAGGTGTGTCCTCCAGTCTGAGCTAGTCTCTCCTGTAGTCAGGTGTGTCCTCCAGTCTGAGCTAGTGTCTCCTGTAGTCAGGTGTGTCCTCCAGTCTGAGCTAGTCTCTCCTGTAGTCAGGTGTGTCCTCCAGTCTGAGCTAGTGTCTCCTGTAGTCAGGTGTGTCCTCCAGTCTGAACTAGTGTCTCCTGTAGTCAGGTGTGTTCAGCAGTCTGAGCTAGTGTCTCCTGTAGTCAGGTGTGTCCTCCAGTCTGAGCTAGTGTCTCCTGTAGTCAGGTGTGTCCAGCAGTCTGAGCTAGTGTCTCCTGTAGTCAGGTGTGTTCAGCAGTCTGAGCTAGTGTCTCCTGTAGTCGGGTGTGTTCAGCAGTCTGTGATACAGCAGAGCAGTAAACTGTAGCAGCTTGCAGTGTTTCTATCACAGAAATAGACTGCGGTCAAGCTCGCCGTCCGTCACTCGTATCTCCGTGGTCAAACCAGCTGCCGCTAAAACTGGAGACAGACTCCGGCAGAGCAGAGAGAAGTCTCTGTGACCAGAGCAGAGAGAGAAGTCTCTGTGATCAGAGCAGAGAGAGAAGTCTCTGTGATCAGAGCAGAGAGAAGTCTCTGTGATCAGAGCAGAGAGAAGTCTCTGTGATCAGAGCAGAGAGAGAAGTCTCTGTGACCAGAGCAGAGAGAAGTCTCTGTGATCAGAGCAGAGAGAAGTCTCTGTGACCAGAGCAGACATAGCAATGTCTCTCGCGTAACAATGTCTGATTATCTTAATGAAATGAGCTGTTTTGTACGGTGGCCGGGAAGTGCAATGCAACATTACAAAGAATGAAACACTTTTACAAAGCTCAAGACAAATTTACATTTTGGAAAACAAATTTACATTTTAGAAAACAAATTAACATTTTGGAAAACAAAATAACATTTTAGAAAACAAATTTACATTTTGGAAAACAAAATAACATTTTAGAAAACAAATTTACATTTCGGAAAACAAAATTACATTTTAGAAAACAAATTTACATTTTAGAAAACAAATTTACATTTTAGAAAACAAATTTACATTTCGGAAAACAAAATTACATTTTAGAAAACAAATTTACATTTTAGAAAACAAATTTACATTTTAGAAAACAAATTTACATTTTGGAAAACAAAATAACATTTTAGAAAACAAATTTACATTTTAGAAAACAAATTAACAAGATGCAAAACACTTTTACAAGAGTCCGAAACAAATTTACAAATGACAGATTCTTCACGGAAAGGGAATGTACCACATACCCGGAAGTGATGAGGTGTTGCCGGTGTTGCTGGTGAGCGCAGTCAATTTGTATTGTTGAGTATATAGGCGTGAATGAAGTTTATGGTGACTTTTACGTGTGGTCGGTGTTTGGAGTTTTTATATGACGCGGACCTGGCGGAAACATTGGAAAAACGGGAACGTATCAACAGCGCGGCCGGATCGAAGCTACAGCGGAGGGGCAGCTGAGTCCGTCTGCAGCTGCAGGACCTGGAGCTCACTGCCCATTCCTGGGAGCCAAAACCGACACCACGCAGCTGGAGACCCAGGCTGTATTGCTGGGCCCGCTGGAGGGAAGGGACGCCCGGGAGAATCAGATCCAGGACTGAGCGGAGCGGACTGTCATAGTCTGCTGAAGTTTAAATCACAGGTTTCCTAAAGGGAGTCTGGCGGGACTCGGACTGTGGATGACGAAACATGACTTTAAGTCTCGTTAAATGAATAACTACATGCAGAAATAAATGAATCATTAGTGGGGAGTGAGCCTGAACATTTCAGTCTGTTTAAACTTCACTTTGAAGCAGAACCTCTTAGTTCAGAAGGGTGAAGTTTCCGTTTGTACTCATATCTGTGAACTGATTATAATAAATATTCTTTGTATTAACACATTAATTAGTCTTTTTGTCTTTTGGTTTAAAAACTACAACATCGCATGAGATTTTGACGATTTATAGTGATTTTATTTCCGTTAGACCTTTGCCTACAGTAGCCGCTGATGCATTAAAAGACGGCCCATAGACAGTATATAAGGGAGTGCCTCCCTGTTCCAAGATGGCGGCTCTATTGACGCATTCGATCCATAACTGCCGTAGTCAAGGCGACATGTATACAAAACCTCATCACTTCCGGTATGTGGTACATTCCCTTTCCGTGAAGAATCTGTCATTTGTAAATTTGTTTCGGGACTGGTAAAAGTGTTTTGCATCTTGTTAATTTGTTTTCTAAAATGTAAATTTGTTTTCCAAAATGTTATTTTGTTTTCCAAAATGTAAATTTGTTTTCTAAAATGTAAATTTGTTTTCCAAAATGTAAATTTGTTTTCTAAAATGTAAATTTGTTTTCCAAAATGTAAATTTGTTTTCTAAAATGTAAATTTGTTTTCCAAAATGTAAATTTGTTTTCCAAAATGTAAATTTGTCTCAAGCTTTGTAAAAGTGTTTCATTCTTTGTAATGTTGCATTGCACTTCCCGGCCACCGTAGTTTTGACCACGGAGATGCAAGAACTATGCACTAGTCCAGAACACAGGACCTTCTTCCTGTATTTACTTTCTTGCTCCCGCCCCCAAACACATCCGACCAATAAGAGGAGTGCACGTTCTTGCCTGTTTTGTAATGACGCATTTTGGTACGCTTGGTTTTTTCCAGGTGTGAAACCGAACTGACCGAGGAAAAATCGCTCAAAGTTTACTACCTGACCAACTGATTCAGACCAAAGCAAACCAACTACAGGTGTCTCTCTGAAGCTACAGGTTTGTGTGTGTGTGTGTGTGTGTGTGTGTGTGTGTGTGTGCGCATGCCTGTCTGTCTGTCTGTCTGTCTGTAAGTAATTTAATTTATGGCTCAATTCAAATCAACAAAAAGAAACTAAATGGAAACTGTGATCAAACCGACTAACCGTCAATCTTCATCATCATCATCATCATCATCAGGATCAATAACCAGAGCAGAACCAACATGGCTGCTGTCTGAAGCCCGCCCCTCTATTGGCCCCGCCCCCTCAGTTGGCCCCGGCCCTTTGCTGTCACTCCCTGTGAAGAGGAAACAGACACTTTCAGTGGTGAGTGTGTTTGATATGAAAGTCTGGAGCTCTAAATCTCCCTTTCACTTTCTAAAGGACTGGGACATAGTTATATTATATTAGTAGTGGAGTACAAGTAGAAAGTAGTATGAGAAGAAAAGACTCAAGTAAAGTACAAGTACCTCAACATGTGTAGTTAAATACATGGGATGTGTTTATGTGGACTAGAAGAGAGTATTTATCTGTTTCTATATCAGATGTTCTGGATGGAGACAGCTTTCTAAAAACAAACTTTAGATAAATGTGATGCTATATTTTAGTCAAGATGAAGTTGAATTATTGATGATGTGTGATGATGTGTGTTATTGATGATGTGTATTATTGATGTGATGTGATGATGTGTTATTATTATTTTATTATTGATATTGTGTGTGAAACTTGTGTCTTATTGTGTTGTGTGTGTGATGATTTTGTGAGATGTGTGTAGTGTGTGTGTGATGTGATGATGTGTGTGTGATGTGTGTGTGTGTGTGTCTGTGTGTGGTGTGTGTGGTGTGTGTTGTGTGTGACTGTGTGTGTGTGTGTGTGTGTCTGTGTGTGTGTGTGTGTGTGACTGTGTGTGTGTCTGTGTGTGTCTGTGTGTGACTGTGTGTGTGTGTGTGTGTGTGACTGTGTGTGTGTGTGTGTGTGTGTGTGACTGTGTGTGTGTGTGTGACTGTGTGTGTGTGTGTATGTGTGTCTGTGTGTGTCTGTGTGTGTCTGTGTGTGTGTGTGTGTGACTGTGTGTGTGTGTGTGTGTGTGTGTGTGTGTGTGTGTGTGTGTGTCTGTGTGTGTGTGTGTGTGACTGTGTGTGTGTGTGTGTGTGTCTGTGTGTGTGTGTGTGTGTGTGTGTGTGTGTGTGACTGTGTGACTGTGTGTGACTTGTGTGTGTGTCTGTGTGTGTCTGTGTGTGACTGTGTGTGTGTGTGTGTGTGTGTGTGACTGTGTGTGTGTGTATGTGTGTCTGTGTGTGTGACTGTGTGACTGTGTGTGTGTGTGTGTGTGTGTGTGTGTGTGTGTGACTGTGGTATGTGTGTGTGTGTGTGTGTGTGTGTGTGTGTGACTGTGTGTGTGTGTGTGTGTGTCTGTGTGTGACTGTGTGTGTGTGTGTGTGTGTGTCTGTGTGTAACTGTGTGTGTGTGTGTGTGTGTGTGTGTGTGTGTGACTGTGTGTGTGTGTGTGATGACTGTGTGTGTGTGTGTGTGTGTATTAGTGACTGTGTGTGTGTGTGTGTGTGTGTGTGTCTGTGTGTACTATGTGTGTGTGTGATGTGTATCTGTGTGTGTGTGTGTGTGTGTGTCTGTGTGTGTGTGTGTGTGTGTGTGTGTGTATGTGTGTCTGTATGTGTGACTGTGTGTGACTGTGTGTGTGTGTCTGTGTGTGTGTGTGTGTGTGACTATGTGTGTGTGTGTGTGTGTGTGTGTGACTATGTGTGTGTGTGTGTGTGTCTGTGTGTGACTATGTGTGTGTGTGTGTGTTGTGTCTGTGTGTGATGTGTGTGTGTGTGTGTGTGTGTGTGTGTGTGTGTGTGTGTGTGTTATGTGTGACTGTGTGTGTGTGTGTGTGTGTGTCTGTGTGTGTGTGTGTGTGTGTGTCTGTGTCTGTGTGTGTGTGTGTGTGTGTGTCTGTGTCTGTGTGTGTATGTGTGTGTGTGTGAGAAACTAAACAAACTAAGTAACTTGATCCCAGCGTTAGAAACTAAGTACATTTACTCAGGTATACTTCATACAGACTTATACTTTACTTGAGTAGTAAACTTGAGATGAAGTAACTTTAGACTTCATACTTCTAGTTCTCTACATTTCAGAGGTAATTCTAGTACTTTTACTGCAGTACATGTATCAGACAGCTGCAGTTAATTCACATAAACGCACCAATAATAATCCTGCAATGTTACATTTACTTGTTATACTTTGAGTACATTTACTGAAAGTCCTTCTACTTTAAATCCAGGACTGTGACTGGTACCACAGTAATGGTCCTTGTGTTAACCGTGAAGACTTCCTGACCCAGAACAGTATATTAAGTATATATATATATATATATATATATATATATATATATATATATATATATATATATATATATATATATATATATATATATTAAACATAGTAGTGTATGAAGGGAGAGAGAGTTTGATCCTACCTGTCTGAGAGAACAGAGACAGTCATCACCTGATTCATCTACAGAGAAAAACAAGATATAATGTGAGAGATGAGAACAGAGATGAATTATAAAAGACATCGTCTCAAACTAGACCAGGAAGGAAACGAGAAAAGAAGTGGTTTCTGTCTGTCTGTGTGTGTGTGTGTGTGTGTGTTATCTCAGTGTGTGTGTGTGTGTGTGTGTGTGTGTGTGTGTTATCTCAGTGTGTGTGTGTGTGTGTGTGTGTGTGTGTGTGTGTTATCTCAGTGTGTGTGTGTGTGTGTGTGTGTGTGTGTTATCTCAGTGTGTGTGTGTGTGTGTGTGTGTGTGTGTGTGTTATCTCAGTGTGTGTGTGTGTGTGTGTCTGTGTGTGTGTGTTATCTCAGTGTGTGAGTAGGCATACATGGTTTACGAAACCAATTTTCAGGTTTACTCACCAGCATTACAAGACCAATCGGGTTAAGGAACATATTTTGATGGTCTCATAAACATAAAACTTTATAACGTTATAATTATTGAATATTAATTGTACATGTCATTATGCATGTATGTGTGGTAACATAGGTTCTAGTGTTATCAGTTAATATAGTTGTTCTTCTGCTATGGCCCACCCCTGCCTTTCTGACATGGATACATATTGGTCTCACAAGGCAGGATGGGTTTGTGAGACCAAGACGTGTGTGTCCGACAGCGCCACCACAGGCTGCAAGAGAACAAGTTATACCTCATGAATACACAATATTATGTATTATATTTATATGTGAGTGTTGGTAGTTGGGTATTTTTTTGAGGAATAATTAAATATAAAATTTAATTTTTATTTATTTTAGTATATTTTTATTATTTTTTTTATTTTTAGTATTTATTATTATTTTTTTTTTTTTTTTTTTATTTATTTATATTTTTTTTTAATTTTTTTTTATTTGTGTATATTAAATTATAGTATAAAAGGGGGGGGGGGGGGGGGGGGGAGGGGGGGGGGGGGGGGGGGGGGGGGGGGGGGTAGGGGGGGGGGGGGGGGGGGGGGGGGGGGGGGGGGGGGGGGGGGGGGTGATGATGTGTATGTGGTGGGGTATGGTGAAGGGATGTGATGATGTGGGGGTATGGTGAAGGGTATGTGATGATGTGGGGGGTATGGTTGAAGGGTATGTGATGATGTGGGGTTATGGGGGTGTGAAGGGTATGTGATGATGTGGGGGTATGGTGAAGGGTTGTGGTATGGGGGGGTGATGATGTGGGGGTATGGTGAAGGGTATGTGATGATGTGGGGGTATGGTGAAGGGGTATGTGATGATGTGGGGTATGGTGAAGGGTATGTGATGATGTGGGGGTATGGTGAAGGGGTATGTGATGATGTGGGGGGTATGGTGAAGGGTATGTGATGATGTGGGGGTATGGTGAAGGGTATGTGATGATGTGGGGGTATGGTGAAGGGTATGTGATGATGGGGGGGTATGGTGAAGGGTATGTGATGATGTGGGGGTATGGTGAAAGGGGTATGTGTGATGTGGGGGGTATGGTGAAGGGTATGTGATGATTGGGGGGTATGGTGAAGGGTATGTGATGATGTGGGGGGTATGGTGAAGGGGTATGTGATAATGTGGGGGTATGGTGAAGGGTATGTGATGATGTGGGGGGGCTATTTTAATTCCAAAGGCCAAGGGAACTTTATCAGGATGCATAGTATCCTGGATCCATGAAATAACTGGCCTTTAAAAATAAACATCTGACTTATGCCCCCTGTATTTTAAGGAAAAACATTTATTTATTTACGATACATTATTCATTCACAAAGAAAATTGGTGTCCTTAAAGATTGGATTTTTCCTCATTTTTTTTAATTAAGGCATTAAGATCAATTTGCAAAAGATGATTTTTTTTTTTAGTCAACTTTAGCATGGGTGTCCTAAGTTTTTCACATGACTGTATGACTAAGATTCAGTATAGTGTGTGTGTTTTGTGTGTGTGCATGATCCTGGTATTCGAGACCAGTGTTTGGCATATGAGGACAACAGTGAGACAGTGTGAACTAATACTTTAGTATAAAGACGTGTGTGTTTGTGTGTGGCCCAGTAATGGTTTATGAGGACAGAGTGAAACATACAAGGTCATACAGTAAAATAGAGTATGTCACATCACAGTTCTGCTTGATTTTAAATATTGGCTTATAGGATCAAATTTCACAATGTTTTCATCTAGTTATGCCTTTTCTCATCAAGGAAAAACAGTAAATATTGTGAATCTGTACAGTAATGTTGAGATGATATTTGAGTGAGTCAGCAGATCTTATGAATTTACCTTTCCTCATGATTGTAATTTTTTTATCATAATTTCAATTTTTCATCTATTTCACTTTTTTATTACGCTTGTTTTCATTAACTGTTATTTATTTATTCATTTATTTATGGATAGGAAGAGGTGTGTTGGCATTGGAGCAAATTCGTAAAGGGTCCCAAATCACAATAAGCTTGGATCTTATTCATTTCCTTTTTTCAGTTTTATTTCATTTTTAGGTCATTTTTAGGTCAGTTTTAGGTCAGTTTTAGGTCATTTTTAGGTCAGTTTTAGTAGTTTTTGGTCAATCGTGGTCAGGTTTTGACCACAGCAGCCGTGTCTGCCACAGCCTTGCTCAAAGAGGTTTGTCAGTACACTGTGTCAGTGTAGATTCAAACACAGGAAGTGCTTTAAAATGAAACAATGCTAAATACTGCTTCTGTATATGACTAAGATTCAGTATAGCGTGTGTGTGTTTTTGTGTGTGCATGATCCTGGTATTCGAGACCAGTGTTTGGCATATGAGGACAACAGTGAGTCAGTGTGAACTAATACTTTAGTATAAAGACGTGTGTGTTTGTGTGTGGCCCAGTAATGGTTTATGAGGACAGAGTGAAACATACAAGGTCATACAGTAAAATAGAGTATGTCACATCACAGTTCTGCTTGATTTTAAATATTGGCTTATGACAAAGCAGTTTTAGGATCAAATTTCACAATATTTTCATCTAGTTTTGCCTTTTCTCATCAATATTGTGAATCTGTACAGTAAAGATACTGGAAGTCATTCATTTTCAATGGAAGCTTCTCTCAGCTGCAAGGAGCGTCAAATCTGTCGGCGTCGCGTTTTGAGCATCCAGAGCGTCAATCAGAAAGTTGAACTTTGGTAAACTTTATGGTAATAAGCTATGACGCGGTTCAGCGGCAAGCAGTGGCAAACGCCAGCAACCAATCGGAATATAGACGTCTTTCTCGCTGGCTGATTCCGGAGAAACATACGATGTAAACTTTTATTCCTACCAAGACATTAGTTCCATGAAAATGGAGGAAAATCTCATAATCGCCGTTGCTGGGTTCCCCCTATCATTCATGATATGACGTTGTTTGCGTTTAGGGACCAGTTAACGTTACCTGCCGTCACATGGTCTCTAAACAGTCCTCTCACGGTGAAGTCCTGCACGGATCAACAGCTGGCGGCTGCTCGCTCTGCCTGCATTCTGCTGTGGTTCAGAGGCTAACGAGCAAGCTAACTGCTAACAGAAACCGCTGCGTCCAACAAACAATACAAATTCTGTCCTTATATATGTAATTTATAAAAGGTTTCTAGTGTCAGTGTACTGGCCGTGCAGTAGCTGCTTGTGCTTTGTCTTCAATTGTGTGTTGAACATGATTGAAGAACGCTGCCACGTCAGAGCGGCCAAAGCGTCAAACAGCTTCCCCCGGACGTTTTGACAAGCGTCCTCGACAGGGCGGCCAGAGCGTCTTAGCAGCTCAAGTCGGCGGCGTTGTGTACGTATGTTGAGATGATATTTGAGTGAGTTAGCAGATCTTATGAATTTCACCTCCTTTCCTCATGATTTTATCATAATTTAAATTTTTCATCTAATAATTTCACTTTTTTTATTACGCTTGTTTCCATTAACTGTTATTTATTTATTTATTTATTGATAGGAAGAGGTGTGTTTGCATTGGAGCCAAATTGTAAAGGCTCATTCATTTTGGAGTACAGAGGAGTTTTGAAGAAGACTGAGAAAACTGCAGCATGGAATAAGTACACTTGCATCTTCAAACATAAAGGAATGGAATATTGGTGAGTAAGCTGAATTGCAGGATTTTATTCTTGATCAAAAGCCAAACCACACATGACCCGTGTTTCCACTATGGGGCCGAATAGTGGCACTACGATGATGTCTCTTCGGAACTCATGACGCCGCGGATGGACCCCTCTCGGCCCCACTCTGCAGTGGAGACACGCCAGTCAAGAGGGGGGAAGTTCTTTTTAAGTTCCTGTCCCCCTCCCCTTACCGCATGGTAAGGGGCGAGAGTTTCGATGTCCGCGTAATCGTAATGTGACAGTTTTTTGTAGTGCGACTTTGTCGTTGGCCCACTTGTTGAAAATATTTTGTTGTTTTTAACTGTGTACTAGGCTTATGCTCCTCTTCTGCTAGGTTTTAAAAATGCTGCTTGATTTGGCGCTTTCTGATAACGTCACATCCTGCTCTGTTTTCACCCTATCAGCGAGTAAACCTTAAGCCCCACCTGGGAGCTTTTCAGGGCCGATCTGAGTACCTACTCCGAGGCAGGAGAGGGCCCTGAGGGGGAATAATGGGGACACAGACCCGCTCCCGTCGTCTCTCCATCTACAGGTCAATCACCAGTCGTCTCTCCATCTACAAGTCAAACACCAGTCGTCTCTCCATCTACAGGTCAATCACCAGTCGTCTCTCCATCTACAAGTCAAACACCAGTCGTCTCTCCATCTACAGGTCAAACACCAGTCGTCTCTCCATCTACAAGTCAAACACCAGTCGTTTCTCCATCTACAGGTCAATCACCAGTCGTCTCTCCATCTACAGGTCAATCACCAGTGTCTCTCCATCTACAAGTCAAACCAGTCGTCTCTCCATCTACAAGTCACCATTCCAGTCGTCTCTCCATCTACAGGTCAATCACCAGTCGTCTCTCCATCTACAGGTCAATCCACTCGTGTCTCTCCATCTACAAGTCAAACACCATCGGTCTCCATCTACAAGTCAAACACCAGTCGTCTCTCCATCTACAGGTCAATCACCAGTCGTCTCTCCATCTACAAGTCACATTCCAGTCGTCTCTCCATCTACAAGTCAAACACCAGTCGTCTCTCCATCTACAAGTCACATTCCAGTCGTCTCTCCATCTACAAGTCAATCACCAGTCGTCTCTCCATCTACAAGTCAAACACCAGTCGTCTCTCCATCTACAAGTCAAACACCAGTCTCCATCTACAAGTCAAACACCAGTCGTCTCTCCATCTACAAGTCAAACACCAGTCTCCATCTACAAGTCAAACACCAGTCGTCTCTCCATCTACAAGTCAAACACCAGTCGTCTCTCCATCTACAAGTCAAACCTGTCGTCTCTCCATCTACAAGTCAAACACCAGTCGTCTCTCCATCTACAAGTCAATCACTAGCCGTCTCTCCATCTACAAGTCAAACACCAGTCGTCTCTCCATCTACAGGTCAATCACCAGTCGTCTCTCCATCTACAAGTCAAACACCAGTCGTCTCTCCATCTACAAGTCAAACACCAGTCGTCTCTCCATCTACAAGTCAATCACCAGTCGTCTCTCCATCTACAAGTCAAACACCAGTCGTCTCTCCATCTACAAGTCAAACACCAGTCGTCTCTCCATCTACAAGTCAAACCAGTCGTCTCCATCTACAAGTCAAACACCAGGCCTCAGTCGTCTCTCCATCTACAGGTCAATCACCAGGCGTCTCTCCATCTACAGGTCAAACCAATTAGTTCTCCTTAAAGTCAATCACCATGGTCTTCATCTAAAGTCAATCACCAGTCGTCTCTCCATCTACAGGTCAATCACCAGTCGTCTCCCATCTACAAGTCAATCACCAGTCTCTCCATCTACAAGTCAATCACAGTTCTCTCCATCTACAAGTCAATCACCAGTCGTCTCTCCATCTACAGGTCAATCACCAGTCGTCTCTCCATCTACAGGTCAATCACCAGTCGTCTCTCCATCTACAGGTCAATCACCAGTCGTCTCTCCATCTACAGGTCAATCACCAGTCGTCTCTCCATCTACAAGTCAATCACCAGTCGTCTCTCCATCTACAAGTCAATCACCAGTCGTCTCTCCATCTACAGGTCAATCACCAGTCGTCTCTCCATCTACAGGTCAATCACCAGTCGTCTCTCCATCTACAAGTCAAACACCAGTCGTCTCTCCATCTACAAGTCAAACACCAGTCGTCTCTCCATCTAGGGTCAATAGAGTTCTCCATACTAGGTACAGTGTCTCTCCATCTACAAGTCAAAACCAAGTTCATTATCATCAAGTCAAACACCAGTCGTCTCTCCATCTACAAGTCAAACACCAGTCGTCTCTCCATCTACAAGTCAAACACCAGTTGCGTCTCCATCTACAAGAGTCAATCACCCAGTCGTCTCTCCATCTACAGGTCAATCACCAGTCGTCTCTCCATCTACAAGTCAAACACCAGTGCGTCTCTCCATCTACAGGTCAATCACCAGTCGTCTCTCATCTACAGGTCAATCACCAGTGCGTCTCTCCATCTACAAGTCAAACACCAGTGTCTCTCCATCACAAGTCACATTCCAGTCGTCTCTCCATCTACAGGTCAATCACCAGTCGTCTCTCCATCTACAGGTCAATCACCAGTCGTCTCTCCATCTACAAGTCAAACACCAGTCGTCTCTCCATCTACAAGTCAAACACCAGTCGTCTCTCCATCTACAAGTCAATCACCAGTCGTCTCTCCATCTACAGGTCAATCACCAGTCCTCTCCTCCACAGTGCTCCCTGAAGAGGTTTGTCAGTACATCTGTTGGTGCAGCTTCAAACACAGGAAATGCTTTAACATGACCTGAAATTATGCTCACTTTCTGCTTCTGTATATGACTCCGTGTTTCCTCTATGGTGATTTGACCGTGGTGGCCCCCCACGGCAACATTTCTGCCCCCCACGGTATCAGAAATAGGGCTGCATTGTTAGAGTGCTTGTCGGAGAATAGCACGGTTACTCGGCAGAAAAATAGAGAAAGGTAAAAAGAGACGCTGTCCAGAGGATAAGCCAGTTGAGATTGTGTGTGTACGTCCTTGAGAACTATAAGTCGTATAACTTATGTTGTCAGTTCATTTAAGCTTGGCGCCTTGCAATTAAAATTAAGTTAACTGGTGATTTTCGGACCTCCCCCACTGCTAAAAAAGTCCTAAAGGAAACACTGTGACTTATGATTTGGTATGGTCCTATGTGTATGCCTACTCCTAGTGTTTGAGGCCATTGTTTAATATATGAGGACAGTAGTGAGAAGCAATACTTTGGAACAAAGACTTGCGTGTTTGTGTTACGGCTGCTCGAAAAATTGATTATACATCGTAATTCAATTTTTCTTAGTTATGATGATGTTGATTAAATGAAATTGCTAGATTTTCTCTTCAACTACTTGAGCAACCGCTTAATTACTTCAGCGACTAACCCCTGCTAACATACATACCGGCTTGTTTACACTTGACTTCAATTCATTGTTATTAAATTGAACGTCGTCGTACTTTTACTCATGTACCGCTGTACCGAGGTGGACAACACGGCTCCATCTGCTCCGCTAACGTCTCCCCCCTCCTACTCATAGTTGTAGTATGTTTACAACCACAACTATCTATCTATGTTACCTAAAATAACAGGAGAGGAGAGGTGTGGAGTTTGACACTCTCTGACATGTTACAATCATTGACATATATATAATGGACCAACAGAGCCCGTTGCTCTGGACGGAGACCAGTGAAGGCTATTAGAAGCACTTTCCCGGTGATGGCCAGCTTTACTGAGCAGCCTCCAACTGAGAGAGACAATGTAAATGTGACGTGAGCAACCTGTCTGAAAGTGTGAAGTCTTCTGGTAGCTGTGCCGAGAGAAATCTCAATCATTCCCAATCTTACAGAGACGGAGAGCGTAGGTATATGTAAGGAGATAACATAGACACAGGCTAATTACTGCTAACTAACATGCTAGTTAACATTAGTAATTAAACCTAAACAGATAATGGAAGTCCAAACTGCCTGTGAGCTTCTCCTGTACTATACGGTAATTCTTCTACTGTGTGACAGTAAGTCTCGTGGTTATGACCCAATCGTTAGCCTATTGTTATAAAAGCGTCTGCTACGGAGCCATAACGTGAGCTACAAGGTAATGGAGCCTTTTATACATTGTGGTGTTTCTTTAGAAATAAACAACGGACAAATAGAGTCTTTAAACGCTTCAGATGTAAAGTTATTCTCAGTCAAGTGACGTAAAAAAAAATGGCGGTCAGCGGAATGCTAACAGGAGGTGATGGCCAGTTAGCAACAAAATGGCGCCATGATGGCTCGCGTTCTGAAGCGAAGCTTACTCCCTTGGTTACAATATGTTACTGCAACCTCATAACAGTGTCTTCCTGTCTGGAAACAACATTTCAAAATAAAAGCCAGCGGACAAACAGAAAAAAATGAGCCAGCAGAGTATGAGCATAATTAATTAGCCATGTGCTCAGCAGTTACAATCGCTGCTATAGTCCATACAAGGGCATTTCTACAAGATTCGTGGTCCCTAGACTGCTGCCACTTCCACACTCAATATTTTGACCGCTTTGAGCAACTTACGTAAAATAATTTCTTTGTCTTTTGTTGTTAAAATAATAAAAATAATCTAAATAGATTTTTTTTCAAATATTTTTAGGCCACATTGAACAGTCCTAGTTTGTGTTTGTGTGTATGCATTCAGTAGTGGTTTATACATACCTGCAAACTTGTCGCTTTTCGGCGAAAATCGCCGTTTTGAATGGGAATATGTCATCCACGTGAATAGTGTAGATCCGAAGAGTTTTAATTTTTTTTGGGGGGGGAGGGGCCCAAGACCTGGTGCTAATACGGCACCGATGCCTTAACGGCCGTTATCCACCGGACCGAATAGCAACTCGGATTTTGGTGCCTCATTTAGATGCCACTTAAATGCCTCCCCTTCTCTCTGATGCTCCGAAAACGGACTTTACAGGGTACTGAAACACCGACGCACGGGACGCTAATTACAGTAACACTACACTCAACAGCAGGTAACGTTAGCCTAGCGTTAGCTAGCAGCTGGAGTATATTGCTATATATATTTTATATATGTCAATGGAGTAAACACGGTTAAAATACTGATAACTAAACGTTGTTAAAGTGTGTCTGAACCATAGACAGTATACAAGGTCTGAACAGTCTAGCTATAGCTGCCGTGCCATTGTCTGGAAAAACAACACAGATGTTGCGTTAACTTGAAATTCGCCTCGCCAGCCTTGTGCTGCATTCAAAGTAGTTGTAAAATACCCTTTTCCCATTCAGTGCTTGTTTTTGTCCTTTAACAGTAATTTACTGGTGAAAGAAGTTATTACATTTTTAATAATTCATTTAATTTTGAGCCGACTGTCGTTTTGGGGTGCTTTTTTATTATTCAACTAACATATAAAAAAGTATTGTGTTAGCACCGGGAAAATGTTGTGTTCTCCCTTTTTTCCTTGTCGGGGGGATGTGTCACCTTTTTCAGGCCTTCTGAGTTTGCAGGTATGTTTATAAAAGCACAATGAGAAGCATATGAGGTCCACTTGCTGGTTTATTGTCATGTAGTGCTTATTGCAGGCTTATGTATACCTTATGTTTTCTTTTCCTTGTATTTTAATCAGAATGAAAGTGACTTCAGTGAAGAGGAGACATTTGATGATGTATATGATCCAGAATACGTTCCAGGCTCAGAAAGTGAAACAGAAGATGAGGAACAAATAAACAGCTTGGCGAACTCAACATTCCAGGTTGCTGGAGAATCACTAATGGATACCTCTATGACCTGTAATGTCACAGATGACACCGTTGACACTGGACAATCTTGCACCAACACAGTACCTTCAACCAGTGTTGTAAGAGCAGGACAAAATTTCTGCTTCATTTGCAAGGATTTTCATTTCAAAATAGCGCGGCATTTCAAAACTCACATAAAAGAGAATTCGCCGACACGCGCTTCACACCTCGAGCGGGTACGCGCTACACACAGCGGAAAAGTTGAGAGAAAGGAAAAAGAGACCGTGCTGTGGCATCCATGTGTGCGTGCGTCCATGAGAACTGTAACTCGTATAACTTCTGTTGTCCGTTAATTGTAGCATTGACCAGCATGAAATCGGCATATGTCAGACTGACCTGCTGGTCGCCAGTCATGGCCGAGCACGGGAAAACCGGCCAAATCTGGTCGCCGCCGGTCTATCGGTGCATCTCTAAAAACTATTTATAAAGACTGCCAACATAACACAACATATCAACTAGCTTCGCTACCTTCTTTGTTGCTCTGCCTGGTTGTAGCGCTATCCTATTATGTGCAGAGGGAATTTGAAAGACAACCGTTTATCCCGCCCCCTCGGATTGAGCCCAGCCAATCTTGAGTTCCAAGACCCAACATCTTGATGTGGGTCTGGCTTGTCAGGCTAGCCAAATGGCCTTTAATAATGTGAGACTTTAAATGTCTCAGCACAGCATTATCCTCTGCTTTGGTCTATGGTCTTCGTGTTTTTCCTTTTGCGTACTGAAAACAAACAAGATGACATACTGTAATTGTTTGTTAGTATGGCTGAGTACATCTTTCAGCCAGATATAAACAATGACTAACCATGACAATTAATGGGAGTGTTGCTGTGCTAGCTGTTTACTAATTGTAATAAATTATGATGTATTTCCTGTATGCGTACGTCTGTAATCCGTAAAACTGTTTCCACTGCAAAAGGTTGCATATTTCGATTATCATTGTTGACTTTTCCACCTACTCCCACCGTAAAAACTTTCTAGCGATATTTCAAGTTTTTTTTTCAAATTTCCAGCGTTTCCATTCAGATTTTTTTCATGTGCAAATTGAACAAACAAACCCCACTTCTCTCTCTTTTTTTTGTCTCTGTTTGTCTCTCTGTCCTTGCATGTTGATCTGATGATGACCTTTCTCTATAGGCCTAGAAACTACCGAAGGTTACGCACTGGATATTATAAACATGATGTGTATTAAAATTCAACTTGATCATACCATTATGTACAGGAAACAGTCCGTCTAAGTGTCCATGTCTGAAAAATGTGCAACAGGAGAGCATAGTAGATGCATTTTATTACATAGTATCTGTTGTTCAATTTTGGAATGCAATATATTGAACATTATTTACAGTTGGTTATTTTTACTGTAAATATGTTCCGACATTATTGAGTACAGCACTCTTTCATTTCCTCATTCAGTCATTCATTCAGTCTGTATCAGGTGCATTTTAGACCAGTTTATCGGCATGAATAAAATAACAGGGTTGCTTTATGAACTATGTTAGGCAGACAATAAAACTTTTTTTCTAAAAACATGGCATTTCCTTGTGTTGACGATCCCGTTGATGAAGAAGCTGCTTTACTTCGCAGGGATTTATAGGTCGTGAGATGATATTGAAGCCCCGATATTTTAATTTTCAGATAACTTCCTATTTGAGTGGTATCGTTTTTCTTCCCAGTCTGTTATGCGGCCTAGGCTATGTAACTTCATATCACTAACGTCACCCATCGTGACTAATGTCACCAACATTGGGGATGTAGAGCATATTAGTAAAGCGGGAGGGACTCGCTCTGAAATGTGTTTTAAATGTTTTTGTGATGTTCCCTGGACACAGACCAGTAAGAGCCATTAAAAAGGAGATACACAGTTGGCTATTATTGCAGGTGAATGTAAAATGAAAAAAAAAAAGGTTATGAATTATATTTCTGTTAATGATGGTGCTGCAACCTCAGAATGGGATTAGTAGACGTAGTACTTTTTGCAGTATTGCACCTAAATGAAATAGATTATAGGTTCAATACCATTTCACCAGTAATATTATACTTATTATTAAATATGATATACACTATGCATATACGCATTTACTCTAGCGGCAATTACGCAAATTCTTTCTCTTTTGCAGCAGCCGCTGTGTTGCTTTTTTTTAACTCGCTGTTTGTGAGCATGAGTATCTCCACCAACCCGTTTGTTTGTGGTTGTTACCATGGTGAATCGTAGTATCATGGCTCCATTCGGGCTGCCTTTTTATTGTGGTGGTGCACGCGCATGAACCAACTCATATCAGCTGTTCTGAAACCTAAAACTCAGTTTCCATCTCAGGGTAAATCAACTCAGACATCAGGGTTACACTCAGTTTGTTAAACCTCCTTCCTGAAACGGGGCCCAGACCTTGTAATGTTGGTCAGTCCTCTCATACCATTACCTGGTCTGTGTGTGTGTGTTATATGTAAACAGACCTTGTAATGTTGGTCAGTCCTCTCATACCATTACCTGGTCTGTGTGTGTGTGTTATATGTAAACAGGCCTTGTAATGTTGGTCAGTCCTCTCATACCATTACCTGGTCTGTGTGTGTGTGTTATATGTAAACAGGCCTTGTAATGTTGGTCAGTCCTCTCATACCATTACCTGGTCTGTGTGTGTGTGTTATATGTAAACAGGCCTTGTAATGTTGGTCAGTCCTCTCATACCATTACCTGGTCTGTGTGTGTGTGTGTTATATGTTAACAGGCCTTGTAATGTTGGTCAGTCCTCTCATACCATTACCTGGTCTGTGTGTGTGTGTTATATGTTAACAGGCCTTGTAATGTTGGTCAGTCCTCTCATACCATTACCTGGGGCCTGTTTCAAACAAAAGCAGAATATATAAATCCAGGATAACTGATAAAGCGAGGCTTGTCCTAGTCTAATCTGTGCATCCTGGCTTGGTGAGTTTCACAAAGACCAAGCCAGGCTGAGGAGGAGCGACTAGGTTGAGCCAGGCTGAAGTAATTCAGATAGATGCACGTCCACGGCTTTCCTCAAAAGACCGCGAGGTCGATCACTGATTTACTGATGCCACAATGGAGAATAGCATTGTACATACTTTATACAGAGTGAGCAGCAGCTTCTTGTGGAAGTATGAC
>NC_053127.1:339839-341902 GCF_010015445.1 Perca fluviatilis
ATTAATGTGTGTGTGTGGCGTGTGTGTATGTAAGTGTGTGTGTGTCTGTGTATATTAATGTGTGGGAGTGTCTAATAATGTGTGTATGTGTGTGTTTGTGTGTGTGTCTATTGTCTGTGTGTGTGTGTGTGTGTGTGTAAGCAGTGTGTGTGTGAAGGTGTGTGTGCTATGTGTGTGTGTGTGTGTGTGTGTGAAGTGTGTGTGTGTGTGTGTGCGATAATGTGTGTGAGTGTGTGTGTATGTATCTGTAATGTGTGAGGTATCTGTGTGTGTGTGTGCTGTAATGTGTGATGTTTGTGTGTGTGCTATGTGTATGTGAAGTGTGTGTGTTTGTGTGTGGTGTTTGTGTGTGTGTTTGTGTCTAATGTTATATGTGAAGTGTTTATTATTAATGTCTGTGAAGTGTGTGTTTATGTTATGTACAGAGTGTGTGTGTGTGTCTGTGCTAATGTGTGTGTGTGTAGTGTGTATTTGTGTTTAATGTATGTATATGTGAAGGTGTGTGTGTGCTAGTATGTGTGTGTGTGTATGTGTGTTTATGTTTATGTCTGCTAATGTGGGAAGTGTGTGTGTGTGTGTCTAATGTGAAGTGTGTCTAATGTGTGAAGTGTGTGAAGTGTGTGTGTGTGTGTCTATGAAGTGTGTGTTAATGTAATGTTTATGCTATGTGTGTGTGTGTGTGTGTGTGTGTGGCGTGTGTGTGAAGGTGTGTATGCGGGTGTTAGTGGAAGGGTGAAGGTGTGAGGGGTGTAGTAGGGGGGGAGGGGTGGGGGGCGGGGTGGGGGAGGGGCTAAGGGAGTGTGGAGGAGGGCTAATGGAGGGGGGGTGGGTGGTGTTTGCTAGCTATAGGAGTAGGGGGTGCTAAGGGGATAGGGTAGGGGTAGAGGGAAGAGGGAGAGGTAGGAGAGGGGGGGGCGTAGAGTGGGTGGGTGTTGGCAGACTAAGGAAGGGGGGGTGTAGAATAGGGGGGGGGGCGGCAGGGGGCGGGGCGAGGGAGGGGGGGGGGTAGGGGGGGGGGGGGGGAGGAAGGGGTAGGTTTGGTGGGTAGGTGGAGAGTCTACGGTGAAGTGTGTTTTATGCTGCTAGGTGTGTAGTGTGTGTGTGTGTGTGTGTGTGTGTGTATGTGTGTGTGTGTGTGTGTGTCTGTGTAAAGGTGTGTGTGTGAGGGTGGGGGGGTGCTAGTGAAGGTGTGGGGGGTGTGCTAGGGAGTGTGTGTTTGTGTGTCAGTGTGTCTGTGTGTGTGTGTGTGTGTGTGTGTGTGTGTGTTTGTGTGTCTATTTGTGTGTGTGTGTGTGTGTGTGTTTGTGTGTGTGTATGTCTAAGTGTGTGTGTGTCTTTTGTATGTGTGTGTGTGTGTGTGTGTGTGTGTGTGTGTGTGTGTGTGTCTGTGTGTGTGTGTGTCTGTGTGTGTGTGTGCGTGAAATTTTTTACTACTTATGGAGGCAAGTTAGAACCTCTTGTATTACTCAAGACCAACCACATGTTGTCAAGTGTCAAGGAGTTTGCCTGCCTGTATATATAAATGTTGCATGTATGTATATGAATATATAGTTGTATATATATATATATATATATATATATATATAAGGTATGAATATATATATATATATATGAGTATGAGTATATATATATATATATATATGTGTGTGTGTATGACTTGACTTTTTTTGTGAGACCTAACAATAAAACCATAACAGCTTTTCAAACATCTCTGATGAGATATCACTCAGGGTTTTAGTTATTACATTCAATTTCAAAAGGAGTAGAGGCCAGACGTCAAAGCATGGATTCACTTCATAGTACTCGAGTTCACAGAAAGAGAGTAATAAGTACATACTCAGTCTTTGTACTTCAAGTACACCAAGTGTTTAGGTACCTGGAACTTCACTTGGGTCTTTTTCTTTTCATACCCACTTTCTACTTCTACTCTGCTACATTCATCTGTTCCAGCTTTGGTTACTAGTTACTTTTGGTTACTAGTTACTTTGTAGTTACTCCACATTACATTCATCTGTTACAGTTACTAGTTACTTTAGTTACTCCATGGCAATGCAATGAAAAAA